>NC_056731.1:633286433-633511433 GCF_019279795.1 Protopterus annectens
ATGAACTTTTTTCAACCAACGAGAAAATTAACTCTGCAGGCCAGTTCAATCTGCTGCATTGTTCTGCTGACACTGCTGCCATTTCTGGGGAAAAGCATGTGACTAATTTAGATTAGCTGCTTACCTGAAATAATGCATTTGCATGGAGCCTCACTAGTGAGACTGATGTATGCAGTGCAACCACTGGCAGAGTGGTTTGTGAATTGCTGTGGCTTAATAAACTGTGGAAACCTTCAAGAGGTAAGGCTTCTGCATTGTGGTAAGCTTTTGTGAATCCCGGCATAGGTTTTTAGCAAGTGCGGACAATACGCCAGTTTTAAAAGTTTATAAATGGGAGGTTCAGGGTGAGTTGCAGAGAGTATTGTTCAAATTTGGTACTGCATCAACACCTTCATACTGTATCAGAAACAATGAGTGTGTGTGTGTGTGTGTGTGTGTGTGTGTGTGTGTGTGTGTATATATATATATATATATATATATATATATATATATATATATATATATATATAAAAGTATGTATGTATGTATAAAGTCTGCATTACCTAGATAAGGCACTTCATCACGGGATGATAGCCAATAGATTGCAGTTTGCAACTTTTAAAACTTTTATTTTAACTTTTTCCAAGGTTTGATCACTTCAGAATTAGTGTTAGAGAGTAGGGATGCAGAGGGTCTCATCATATATGGGAGATGGGGGCAAAGACCCCTCCCACAGAAAATAGTTTTTAAAAGTTTCATTGTCTTTTGCTTTTAAAAATGAGTTTCAGCATATCAGTTTTCAATGGATCGAGCCCCCCCCCCCCACACACACACACATACATATATATATATTTATTTATTTGGCAGAGTTACTCTATGTGTACTTCATTGTACTATGCACTGAAATTTTTCCCATGTTCCCATGGAGCAATTGTCCCTGAGCCACCACTGGAAATAGGCATTTGCTCATTTGGTCAATCCTAGTTAACAAATGTAATATATGTGTGTGTCTATGTATGTATGTATGGATGGATGAATGGATCTATGGCATCATGCTGAATGCACAGATGCTCGAAATACAAAGCATCAAAACTCAGACATTTATAAAACAAACATTTTTTATGTAGTAGGCCAAGGCGTCCCCTGCACCTACCATTGGCCACCAGCAACTTATATATACCAACTCCAAAATCCCACTACATTGGGGAAAGGGTAAACTTCCACTGCCTGTAAATACTGGCAACCAAATCTAAAAGCTGGTTCCATAATCCAGACATTCGACCAAACAACATTCGATTTTCCAAGTGTTTGATCAAACCAATGACTCCCATATACATAAATATATATATATATATATATATATATATATATATATATATATATATGTATATATATATATATATATATATATATATATATATATATATGGGTCTACTACGGTTGAAAACTCACTTGATTGAAAATGAAATTACTAGGACCACTTCACTGAAAACTCACTTGACTGAAACTCATTTGTTGAAAATTAAAAATGGCCTTTTCCCCACTGTAGTGTGACCCTGGAGTTAGTATATAAAGTAAGGGGGTGTGGGGGGTACATCCCCCCCACACATTGGGGGTGTGGGGGGGCTTTATCTTGATTATATATTCTCTTTTGGAAACATTTACTGCACTTGTAAGTATCACTGTGTATAGTTTAAAATGTTTATAATATGTGGGGGGGGGTATACCCCCCTTACTTTATATACTAACTCCAAGTTCGGACTACAGTGGAGAAAAGGCCATTTATAACTTTCAACTAAATGAGTTTCAAAGAAATGAGTTTTCAGTGAAGTGAGCTTTCAGTGAAGTGGTCCTAGTAATTTCATTTTCAGTCAAGTGAGTTTTCAATCAACGTAGTATATATGCAAACTAACCCAGCAAGTAATATTTGATGTATTAATTTAAGAACTCTCTGAGAGAAGTAGGGCATTTTGCATTTGTGTCTTTAACTTGACAGCATCAGCTGGAAAACCCACTCACCACATCTGTCTTCCCTTGCTATGAGTAAGTAAGTCTAGGGTACAGTAATTTCTCTAAGATACAGTTAGGAATATAGTGAAGTATAGCTTAAATGTTTTCATTATTTATGAGACTGTCCTGCAATGTTGTTTTAAATATTTCCTGTGATTTTGAACTCTGAAGTTAATGTGATTATTTTATTTTCTTGTTCTTTTATTACTTATTATTAAATATATTTAAACATTTCAGTTGTGGCTGGTCTGTCTAGAGATATTTAAGCTTTTAGAGTACTTACATATCTGTTTGGTGACACTGTGCAGGCCACTCCTAATTGCCTTGTTCTTGATCAAACTACTATTTGGATTAATAGTAACATTACACAGTAAGATTGGACACCCTTTGCTAAGGGCCTTAAAGTAGCTAATAAGTAGTGACTGGTGGCAATGAAAACTACCTTATAGTCTGGGCAGAAGGGGGCATCGCTAGTAAACCTGTGCCAGCCTTTCCCAGGTGTGTGTGTATGTATAAATCAAACCTCAAATTGTGTGTGTGTTACTTTGGAAGGAACACAAAACACTGGTTGGACAGAGAGGGTGCTTTAGATCTTGGGCTGGCCACTCAGCTGAGATCTCAAACCTATAACTGTGCCAGTGGGGAGTCTTATAGGGGATATAGAGAAAGAGGGAGAAATCAGCCCCAGGCTCTCTGTGGTCTCTGTGTGGTCTTAAGGGAAATTGCACTTTACTGTGTGTGTACTTATCCTCCCAGTGTGTACAATCCCAGTTCTTGCCAGTGGTGAGGATTGAGGCTCCTTGATTACTGGGCCAGTGCTGAGACATCACATATTAATTGGTGGCAGTGATGGGATATCCGCATATTAGGATTCAGTGGTGTGGATATTGAATTCCTGTAGCCTGTAAACAGTGGTCACTGAAGAAGGTGTTTATACTCTCATTCAGCCACACAGTGAACATTCAGAGCTTCATATCTCAATTTTTTTTTTTTTTTTGTTAGCTTAGTTAGTCAGGGAGAGCAAGCGAGGATGTCAGCAAAGGACTGTGGTAAGCTGACAAGGAGCCATTTGGCTGAGATGTGCCAAGACAAAGGACTGGCGCATGCCAACCTGACTAAAGCAGAGATGATTGCAACACTAGTCACAGCTGCATCACAGACTAGCAACCAGGAGGACAATCAGACTGGCCTTGGAGATGTACAACCCTCAGAAAATGGACAGTTCAACCTTTCCACAGAGGACATAGAAATCCATTTGGAGTTAAAGAGACTTGAACTGGAGGCCAAACATCTGGAAATAAAAGCAGCAGGGAGACTGAGATGTCTGGAGGCCGAAGTAAATGAGAAACTGCGATGTGTGGAAGCTGAGGAGAGTGAGAGATGGAGGCAACATGAGAAGGAGATGCTGACTCTTCACCAGTCATAGAGGTAATGGAGAAGGCAGTAACCAAACACTAGAAGCCACAAAGGTGAGTAAATTTCTTCCACAATTTACAGAGGGCAATAATTGTGACAGTTTTTTTTTTCATATGTTTGAAAGAGTATGTAAACAGTATAATGCTGACCAAGGGCTCTGGGTATGGTTCCTGACCCCCTTACTCCATGGTAAAGCTGTAACTGCTGTTTCTAAATTGTCTGATACTGAGTGCTTAGATTATAATACTGTTAAAACTTGTCTTTTAGAGTTTTTTAAGTTAACACCTGAAGTTTATAGGAAAAAGTTGCATGATCATAGATGCAAGGCAGATGAAAGTGTGTGTGAATATATTAATAAACTTAAGCACTTATTTTCATAGATGGGTGAGTGGGTGTCATGTCACCAATTTTGAAGGGCTTGCAGACCTTTTGGTGAGGGTACAATCCCTTAGCACTTTGCCTGAGGACATGAGAATCTGGTTAGCAGATAGGCAATGCAGTACTGCAGATGAGTTGAGGAAGAAGGGAGACCTATATCTAGCAAACAGGGCATCAGTGCACAGGAAAGGAATACCTAGTGCCACTCATGGGTCTAAGGGAACCCATGGTGGGCAGCCTAAACCACTCCAACAGAGACCACTAGTAGCAGGGGAAGCCACTAGTCCAGGTACATGCCCTGGACCAAGGGTTAAATGTTTTAAATGCAACCATTGGGGCCATGTAGCATATTGATGTCCACTGGGGCAAGGTGGGGAACAAAAGGTGGGAGAGCCAGTAAGTGGCAATGACAGAATGTCAGCAGTGAGTTGTCTGGAGACAACAAGGCTACCAAACTACCACAAGAGGTCATATCCTATCTTAGTAAATGGGAAACAGGCCACTCCAAAGAGAGACACAGCCTCAGACCTAAGCATTGTGAAGCCTGTAATGGGTAAAGAGGAGCACTACTTACTTGGGCAGTCTAATCCAGTCAGAGCTTTAGGAGCAACCTTATTCCAAGTACCTTTGGCTTGGGTTCACTTTGACTGGGAGGGTGGAAAAAGAAGCCAGCAAGTAGGTGTGTTTGAGGAAATCCCTCCAGATGTCCAGAGAGGGAATGATTTTGATAATGCAGTACCTTGTGTGCATGCAGTGACACGCAGTCAGGCTTGGAGACAAACATGTGAGTCTGGTAGCTGGGGGGGACCCAGACAGACAACAGACTTGAAGCGAGGATTGGTGTGGTCATTACTTTAGGGAGGGAGCTACCCTGTAGCAGTGAGACTGAAGGGGAGCCACAGCTGCTTGTAGGTACTGATGTTCCCTTGGACAGAGTGACTGCAAGGGCAGAGGTGAGTAGTAGTACCCAGCATGACAGTGAGGCACCGCTGTCAGAAGATACCAGACTTCCTGTGGAAGGGGAGCTGGGAAGGGTTACAAAGAGAGAGAGTTGAGGCAGGCTCAGCTCTCAGACCTTCCATTACAACGTCTGAGGGAGGTAGCTATTGAGGCACCTGATTGTCAAGGGAAAGGGGAATCTGTATACTGGGACAAAGGGTTACTGTATAGAGAGTGGACCCATGAAGGAGGGCTAGAGGGTAAGAGAATACAGCAGTTGGTACTGCCCAGAGCCTTCTGTCTAGCACTTCTAGTCATATCCTGTGACATTCACTTTGCAGGTCATATCGGCATAAAGCATAAAAAGAGACGTATTATGCAGAACTTTTATTGGCCTGGGATTTCCAGAGATGTAACAGGGTACTGCAGGATCTGTGAAAAGTGCCAAAAAGTAGGCAAAGCAGGAGACAAGGTGAAAGCTCCTTTGATGCCTTTGTCTGTGCTTGAGGAGCCATTTCATAGGGTATCTATGGATTTTATGGGGCTTCTGAATAACCCAAGTTCCACAGGGAAGCCTAGTGGTAGTAGATTATGCTACCAGATACTCTGAGGTGATGACTCTGTCCTCCATTGAGGCAGACAAGGTGGCAAATGCTTTGTTAGAGATTTTTGGCAGGGTAGGTTTCCCAGAAGAAATACTGAGTGACAGAGGTGCCAGTTTCATGTCAGAACTGCTGGCGTGT
Source organism: Protopterus annectens (assembly GCF_019279795.1). Lineage (NCBI taxonomy): Eukaryota > Metazoa > Chordata > Ceratodontiformes > Protopteridae > Protopterus > Protopterus annectens. Next base: position 633,291,899 of record NC_056731.1, read on the forward strand.
CTTTGGAAGCATTGTGGCGGTGAAGCACCTAAAGACTACCCCATACCATCCCCAGACTAATGGTCTGGTGGAGAGGTTAAACTCTACACTAAAGACCATGGTACAGGCATTTGCAGACCAGTTTAAGAGGGAGTAGGACAAATATTTGCCCCATCAGTTGTTTGCTTACAGAGAGGTGCCCCAGGAATCCACAGGTTTTTCACCCTTTGAGTTGCTGTATGGGTATAGGGTGAGTGAACCTCTAGATTTCATTCATGATGGCTAGGAGGGTGAGTGTAAATCCCACAAAGAGTCTGTTGTAGCATATGTCCTGAATCAAGACAAGGCTCAGGGAACTCATGGGCATGGCCGAGGAGAACTTGGCAGAAGCCCAACAGCAGAAAAAGGTGTGGTATGACAGGAATGCTCAAGCTAGAGAGTATGCTGTAGGGCAGCAAGTAATGGTTCTCATTCCTGTCAGACACAACAAGCTGCAGGCAGCTTGGGAGGGATCCTTCAAAGTGGTAAGGAAGGTCAGTTATGTTAACTACATGGTAGAACTGCTAGGCAGGAGACAGAGGACAAACTCAACCATGTTAACATGATGAAACCTTACCATGATAGGGAGGCCCTGGTGCTAAGTTTTTGCAGTACAAGGCAGGAGGAAACTGAGGGGGATCTATGGCTACAGGGAGCCAGCCAGCCAAATCCCAAATTAGAATGGTGGAACCTAGGGTTGCAGGCATACGGTAGGACAGTGCAGCACTGTACTGGGGTTAGCAATGCCAAGATAGCTGGAATCTCAAGACAGAGAATGGGGTAATGTATTCCTAGATAGTCAACCCTCTCAAGCAACGTTTCTCAAGGGTCACTTTAAAAACTAGCTTGAGTCTTTGGGGGGGTAACAAAGGGAAATACTGCCAGCCCAGCTATCTGGAATTTTTTAAATAATCATATGTCATTTGTGAATATCAACATGATTCACATGCTTGTGTTACAAGTGTACTAGAACTGTATATCATATAAGATGGTTTGCACAGACAGGTGTGCTGAAGTGATATGTTGTAGAGTACTCAGCCTAGAGATGTGTACACAGTGTGCCCTACTGGAAAAGAACAGAAATGTATATAAACTATTGTAACCGTGTAAATGTGTATATTATAACAGTGGGAACTGACACATAGAAGGTTAACTTGTAAAACTTCAGAAAAATAGTTGCAATTAATTTATTTTATAACTGCGCCATAAAAGATGGATTCATTGAAGCAAGGAGACAGGATATCTAAAACTGGGGAGCCTTCTGCATTGTCTTGTAAGTGTTTTATTGTTTTATGCCTTCCAGCAGCTGCAAACATCTGAGGGCTATGTATTCTCACAGGGAAATGCTAAATGCTGGCAGTTTCTAGCAATGGGGGTTAGCTTGGTAACTAAAGTCAGATGGCAAGAGGTGATGTCATCCTGTAAGCTAACCCAGCAGTAATATTTAATATATTAATTTATGAACTCTCTGAGAGAGGTAGTGCATTTTGTATTTTGTCTTTGACCTGACAGCATCAGCTGGGACACCCACTCACCACATCTGTCTTGCCTTGCTATGAACAAGTTAGTCAAGGGTACAGTAATTTCTCTTAGATACAGTTAGGAATATGGTGAAGTATAGCTTAGCTGTTTTCTTTATTTATTTCAGACTGTTCTGCAATGTTGTTTTAAATATTTCCTGTGATTTTGAACTCTGAAGTTACTGTGATTATTTTCTGAGTATTTTCTTGTTCTTTTATTACTTACTATTAAATGGATTTAAACCTTTCAGTTATGGTTGGTCTGTCTAGAGGTATTTAAGATCTTAGAGTACTTGCATATCTATTTGGTGACACTGTGCAGGCCACTCCTAACAGCCTTGCTTTTGGTCAAACTACCACTTGGATTAATAGTAACCTTACACAGTAATGTTGGACACCCTTTGCTAAGGGCCTTAAACTAGCTAATGAATAGTGGCTGGTGGCAGTGAAAACTACCCTATAGTCTGGGCATAAGGGGGCATAGCTAGTAAACTTGTGCCAGCCTTTCCAAGGTGTGTGTGTGTGTGTGTGTGTGTGTGTGTGTGTGTGTGTGTGTGTGTGTGTGTGTGTGTGTGTGTGTGTGTGTGTATAAATCAAACCTCAAAGTTTGTGTGTGTCAGCTACTTGGGCAGGGACATTAAGCACTTGTTGGACAGAGAGGGTGCTGGAGATCTTGACTTGCCCACTCAGCTGAGATCTCAACACTATAGCTGTACGAGTAGGGAGTCATATTGGGGATCTGAAGTAATCAACCCCAGACTGTCTGTGGTCTCTGTGTACTCTTATGGGAAATTGCACTTTACTGTGTGTGTACTTGTCATCCTCCCAGTGTGTACATCCCCCACTGTTGCCAGGGGTGAGGATTGAGGCTCTTTGATTACTGGGCTAGTGCTGGGGTGTCACACCATTATTTAAGGTGTTTATATTTTAGAAGATAATTTAGCAAGTAAAGTTATTCAGGTAAAACAGTTTTTTAGATTTGTTTATGACTGCCATGAAAACATTGTGTATATATGTATGCAAGTGTCATTTGTGTGTCTGTGTACATGGATACAAGCATGCAAACACAGACTGCACAAGTATGACAGTAAGCCAGGGATTAGCATTGCATGTAAGGCTCATTGGATAGTTTTTTTCTTACGTGGCATTTTTATTTCTGAAGCAATGTTTCCCCGGCCAGAATTGTCATTTCGGGAAAGAAGAAATATGCAACCTGGCAACTCCACATAGCTTTCGGTAATGTTTTTACTAGCTGTCTGAAAGGTGTTCAATTTCTGATTTGCTTGCAATGTGCTGACTAACTAAAAGAGACAAACAACTAGCAAAGCCTGGTCATTTAAAGCAGTACACGTCCCCTTTCAAGCAAAACATATTTATAATAATGCTACTGGCAACAGTTACTACTAAACACAAGTTTGCTTATCAGACATTGTATAGACATAGCATTAACCACAACTTCCTTTTTTTAAACATTTCTGTTAAGAAAGCAAAACCTTAGGTTCACTTGAACTTTAAACAGATTTAATTCATTTTCTGCAAGGTAGGCAGTGCAGATATATATTTTTTTCATTGTCCTCCCCCATGCAAAGCCAACAGACAAAATCTCTGTTGTCATAGAAGCGTTTCCTCCATGTTTTTTTGTTGCTTTAGCATGCTTCCTCATAACTGAGCTTTACAGGTTATTTTCACAACTGTGAACTATTTGTAGACATTAGTAAGACAGCAAAGGACAAAAGCCAGTCCATGTAGTCTGACATAGCTCTTGTAATTTGCATTACTCTTTCTGAATATTTATTTGACTTCTCTTACGCTTGATGTACTCTTATGTTTCTTTTCACTACTGCATTTAAAATGTCTTACAATTTCTGGAGCTAGCAGTTACAATATAAATTACTAGAACTTGTGTTTACAGTAAAAATTTATTGCAGATTCCATCAGTAAATGTAAACTGTTTTACAATTCATTGTGGTTGGCTTGTGAACAACTGACATCCCTGTCTGCAACGTTATTTGTATGTTTTTAAATTTAAATCTCACAATATTTACTGTTTGTACCTTTGTTCTTGAAGTATTCCCCAGAAAGACAAACAGATGTTTATATATTCATTCATTTTCTGATAACCACTCTATGCTTTTCAGGGTAGTGAGGGACACAGTCTCAGTGGACAAAAGAAAGAGAATCTCTCCTCGATGGGACACCAGTCCATCATAGAATGTGTATGCGTACACCTACACACACTTACACACACATGCACACACACACCTGTGGGCAGTTTACAGCTTCTTATTGTATCTGTTGGCATGTCTTTGGCACATGGGAGAAAGGTTTATACAGGTGACACCGCAACCAGAAATCAAACCAAAATACTAAGCACTTTGAGACATTAGTGTTAACCACTGTACCAGTGTGCACGTAGACATGGGTATCTATTTTATTCACATTGTAAGAAAAAAGCAGAAATTTAGAAACTTACTACTGGACACGAGGAAATTAAGTTAAATTTTAATTCAGGATTTTCAAGATTTTTGAACCATATCACCCTCTTTTAACTTCCTTCTTTATGACAAAATCTCCTCTTTCAGTCTACCACTTTTGAATGTGTTAATTTCTGTCCTGTGTAGTAGGTATGAAATTAGTTGCATAATTCATGTTTTGTTTGTTTGTTTGGACAATGCATTTGTTTGAACATCACTTGGAGCTTGCTCTGAGTGATACCCTCGTCTTCTGGCAACTGCAGGTAGCAGAAAGTAGAGGTTTCTAAACGTATTTGTGCGTATGGTAAAATGTAACACAAACATTAGATATGAATTAGGTAACTTTCCTCAGTGTACTAATAAAATCATTAGGACTTACTGTAGGCTTATGTAACCATTAACATAATCAGGCTATGTATATAACGAATGGAAACCTGGAGAAAAATTTCTGCTCGTCATTGTACAACGTGGGTGATCTGAATCAACATGTCAGATGGTATTATTATAAATGGTGTCTGTTTCCCTGTACGTGGCACAAATCCTCATATATACATGAGCACAGAGAGAGAGAGAGAGAGAGAGATACACACACACCCATACCCAGACACACACATACACACACATGCACATACATGCACTTGAACACACATGCACACCCACAGAAGGCCATCTTTTGAAAGTGGAAGAGATGCAACGTTACCTAGAAGCACATGGTGGTTATTCATTTCTCTGGATCTTGTCATGGTTAATCATTTCTCTGGATTGTATCAGGTGCCTTATGCTCTTCCAGGACTTTATTCAAAAGGCATTACATACAGTGAAGTTACTTTTACCTCCACTACAGAGCATTAACATTGTAGGCTGCTGTACCAAGACCTTTCTCCAATGGGAAAAAAGGTGATTGAGTCAAATTTTGTTTCCTTCCAGCAGCCATTGACCACACCATTTACCTCATTTCATAAGCCACATTAACACATCTGCAGATTCCAAAGCTTCTGTCTCGGTGTTATAGCCCTGAATTTTAAAGCAACCATTTTTCTCAATGAATACCAGACCAAGCCACTCACAATGTTACTCCAGCCTTTAAGCCGATGACTTGAATCTCATAGCATTATACTGCTACCAACACTTGTTTTTGGGCCTAATAAAAGTCCTTTGAAACAGTGCTCTCTACCACTGATATGGTTTTTGACATTATCCTCATTTGTCACTTTTGTCACCCTCACGGATGGGTCTGTGGTGGCCTTTCCTACACTTCCTTGAAGTTTTCACTCTTGAGCAGCTTTAGTGTGATGTGCTACTGTAGTTCAGCAGAACTCTGCGTGAGCTGGTTGAGTGTGAGAATGTTTTTATTTGCACTTTTCCCCTAGTGAGACCATGGAGTTGATATTATATGTAGGTTAGGGGAGCAAAGTGTCCCTAGTGGGGGGGGGGAGGCTGTAGTGATCTTGCCTTCCTGCAGAAAAAACATTTTTTTGACTTTTTTCTGATTTTCAAATTACTCCATTATATTAAAATACTGATGAAGGGTGGCCACGGTGGTGCAGCGGTTAGCATTGCCACCTCACTGCAAGAGGTTCTCTGGTTCGATCCTCAGCTGGGGTGCCTTCTGTGCAGAGTCTGCACGTCCTCCCTGTGGTCACATGGGTTTCCTCCGGGTGTTCCGGTTTCCTCCCTCATCCCAAAGACATGCTGTAGGTGGATTGGATACTCTAAATTGGCCATAGGCATGAGTGCGTGTGTGCCTTCTGTGGAAGGTTGGGCGTCAGGCTGGCAGCTTGACACTGTCAAAACACCACTGCCAATCATGAGCGGACAGGTGATCTGCTGTGGCGACCCCTAACCGGGAAAAGCTAAAAGAAGAAGAAGATTAAAATATTGATGAATATTGACTCACTTTTCAGTGATTCTTTGGAACATAGGTAAAGTGTCCTAGCCTGCAACATGTAGTCCTTGTAATTTAGGTCTTTGAGATCATTTCTTTTGTATTGTTGTCTGAAGTATGCCCCCTTCCCCCAAGAGACTATCAAACATCCCACTCAGTGACTCAATCAACATATTTGTTCCTGCTGTAGATGTGAGCCTGTTGTCCCACTCATTCCTGTTGGAGATGAGAGTTGGGTACCAAGAGTGGTGTTGTCATACACCATGGGAGGGATGCCCTTTTTTGTTATGCATCTAAATCCCTTCTGTTGTTGCAGGTGTGGTTTCTACAGTTGCATGCTCTGGAATGCACATGCAGGTTTCTATACATCATCACAGGACTTACAGTAGACCAACTGCAGCTCTTCACCCCTCCAAGTGAGTGAGTTGACATTTGCCACTCATTTTCCACCTTTGCAACCTCCACCAGTGCCTAAGCTGCTAGTTGAACCCGGTGCAACCTTCATGGTTTTATCCACCTTTGCCAACGGAGCAGCATGTCTTGGTCACTTTTTTGTCACCCAGCAAGCACACATATACTGCAGCCTATGTTAGACTGCTGATGTCAGTGCCAGACTAAATGCACTGCCAGGTTACCATTTCTTAGAACCACTGCAGCCATATAACTGCTACATCTTGTTCTTTTTCTGTGAAGCAGACACAGCATGTGCCATGACTATTTCTCACTACACCTTCACTGCTGATTGTGGAAACATGCTTAAATGTGCACTGAGCTACTGCATAAGTTAATATCATAGATGCCATAGTCAGGAGTGCTGCTTTTCATGGTCTATATTATATCCTTGAACGTTTAAAAAAGCGAACGCTGATTGATCAAACTTATTTTTGCGAAACTGCAAAATATCGAAGCAGCAGAAACTCTAATTTTTTCCTAGGGAAAGAATTTGGTTGTTCGTTTCTGTTGCTTCGGTATTTTCAGTGTTATGGTGGAAAGTTACTGGTCGGATTCAGGTAAGTGTGCGATTGTGTGGATGTGAGTGTTAGGGTGATTTAGGCGAGTTAGGGTTAGGGCTCGGGTTAGGTGTGTGTGCTATTGAGTGGACATGAGTGTTAGGGCGGATTTAAGTGAGTTAGGGTTAGGGAGCGGGTGTGGGGAGTGTGCGATAGTGACGGACCTTAGGGTTAGGGTTTGGGTTAAGGTAAGTGGGTAGTTAGTGGTGTGTGCATAGTTTAGTGTAGGGTTAGGTATCAAATTTTAGGTGTATGTGTGTGGATTTCTGTTTGTTTGGTGTGCTTGTGTTGTGTGTATGTGTTTTGGATCAGTGATTTTTTTTCCCTGGGAAAAAAATCGCTGATCTGACAGTTCAAGATTGTAAGCTTTCCCTTAAACTAGGTCGATTAATCAACGTTCGCTTTTTTAAGCATTCAGTTATATAATATAGACCCTGCTTTTCATATGATGATATTTAGTTAGACCAGATGAAACAGGAGTTTATGTGTGATTGTCTTAATACAAGTGCATCTTTATTCATTTTTTCCCTTTCACTATACAACCAGGATAAATAATGACACTATTTCTGAAGGCATCCATGTTATGTGTTTCAGACGTATCCAGCCAATCACAGGATAGTAGGTGAAGGATATTGTTTCACATGACTCTGTCTGTCTCCCCACATTTTCTAAAAAGCAGCAGTCTCTGTGATCATTTTGCATCTGGTAGACGAGAAGATTGCACTAACAATAAGACATTTCCAAAAATGGAAATCAAAGTCTAAAGCAGTAGTGAATATAGTAACAGAGATAAAACAACTGGAATTAGGATCTTTAGAAAACGGTTGGAACAAATTACATAGGAAAAATGGGAACTGTGGGAACAATACATACAGGGGAGGAATGAGGTTTAAAAGAAGGCAGGATTTGAATGAGCTACGTAATGTTTGACTGACAGTGATTGGATAGATTATAAGTGATGTATAATGTATGCAACTAAAATGCTGTGACTCCTGTGATAGAGTCTGGGGGCATCAATGATTGGCACAGTCTCGGCTTCTGAGAAGGTCAGGTTCTATCTGCAGTATATCCCACCTAAAAGACTTGAACAGGGTAACACATCACAGGACCGCATACATTGGCCACCATTATGCACATCCACTTTTGCTAGCACTATCCACCGCTAACACCCACATCACACCCCTGCCATCTATAAGTACAGTATTTGTGTGGGCTCCCAATCAGGAACATTAATGTGCATAATTCTCCATTCATCATTCACATCACACAGCACATTCAGCAGCTGGGGACATCACAGAGGTTCGCCACCAGGGAATACCAGGTCATCAAAAATCTACCGTACACCTATAGGCTATAAGGCCAACCCTCTACCCAGTGTCATACATACTCCTCAGGAGTGACCTCACTGCAGCATGCAAGGCAATCATGGACTGCACATTGCTGGGACTGCTGCACGAGTGCCAGTCATGCTCCACTGTGTTAGCACACACACACACACACACACACACACACACACACACACACACACACACACACACACACACTCACTCAACCTGGTGAGTGACCTGGACTGGCCTTATTGGCAGCTCACATGTGTGTCGCACACAAGCAGCCTGTGGTGAAATGGGCACCCTGCCCAGTTCAGGCAGGGTAGCTACCTCCACCTTTGCAGCCGTACCCTGGTCAACTGTATGGTTAACAGCACATACACCCTTGGGATACAACCCGTGTCCCTATTGGACAGGGGCATCAGGTGCTGCCTTGCATACACGTGGGCTAACATGTGGCCTAGGCACATGTCTGCTCAGGGCCCATAGTCTAGTAACCTGAGATGGTACCAGGACTACCAGAAATGGCCTGACTGCTGTGGCAGACTATGTTATGTGTCCACACACATCACTGCCATCGACTGCTGGGTGTCGTCTATGGGCAACATTACAGTACTATGTCATCCAACCTACATCCAACAAATAGGTGAGTGGTACTATAGGTGCATGTGGACATTCCAGGAACATCTGAGGTACACAATAACAGACACCAGTGCATAGATGGTGTGGGATGACCTCCTCATAGGTGTCTGGCATCTGCAGTATCCAGATGTTTGCAGATTGGGTACATGTGAGTGATAGATGTTGACCCCCCCCGCCAGGCAAATGTATATTTCTGCACACCAGTTGGACAGTACATGATGGTTGTCCACAGGATTTTGGGAATGTGTCTGTGACATGCCAGACCCCTGGGGACACAGTAATGGTACATGAATATCTGGCACTGTATCCATTCCCTTACACTGTATGCTCAGTACGTACGCACTGCCTCTGAGCCAGAGCCAGCATCCCCCCACTACTACTACCTATAACCTGCTGTTCTGCTGCAGGGGCCCACTGGGTGTGCTAGCCATAAGTGTCAGGCAATCAGATACAGGTGTGGAGTTCACAGTGACCTAACCAGAGTATATCCAAAATGGTCAGGGAGACCTGGACAATCTGTGAAATAACCCTGTATGACATTGGCAGACTGAGAGGTGCTCAGTGACAGTACATGATGTGATTTGCCAGCTGTATCCACCAGTATGTACTGTCAGTGTGACACCCCTGCACTGGGCCAGTAATCAAGGGGCCTCAGTCCTTACCACTAGCACCAGTGAGGGACATATACAATGGGAGGATGACATGCAGACACACAGTAAGTTACATTTACCTTTCAGAGCACACAGAGATCACAGTCAATCGGGACCTGGTTTCTCCCTACCTCTCCAGATCCCCAATAAGACTCCCCACTGGCACAGCTATACAGTTAAAATCTCAGCAGAGCGGTCAAGCCAAAACCTCCATCACCCTCTCTGTCCAACCAGGACTTTGTGACCCTGCTCAAGTAGCTGACACACACACACACACACACACACACACACACACACACACACACACACACACACACATTTTGGATTTAATTTATAAATCAAGCACACGCACACACTCCTGGGAAAGGCTGGCACAGGTTTATTAGCTATGGCCCCTTCTGCCCAGACTAAAAGGTGGTTATGACTGCCATAATCCAGCTCTTTATCAGCTACTGTAAGGCCCTTACCAAAGGGTGACAAATCCTACTGTGTGATGTGCCTATTATCCAAATGGTTATGTGACCAAGAGCAAGGCTATTGCACTGGGCTGTACAGTGTCACCAAATAGATATGCAAGTACTGTAACAGCTTACATATCTCTATACAGACCAGCCACAATTTCAAGGTTTAACTATATTTAATAATAACTAATAAAGGAGCAAGGCAATACTCAATCAATAAAGTAACTACAGAGTTCAGAATCACAGGAAATATTTAGACAACATTACATGACAGTTTCAAATAAATACAGAAACCATTTAAAATAATCTTTACTATATTCCCATATATGTACACTAAATCACGTTTTCCTATTTCCTTACTATTAGCAAGGCAAATGCAGAAGGGTGGATGTTGTCAGAAACAAAGACACATACAAACTGCAAAGGTCTTTCTATGAGACATGTCTGGAGTTAATAATCAACATTAATGCTGGGTTAGCTCAGACTACATCACTCTTTGTCAGCTTCCTTCAGTTCCCAGGCTAACAGTAAGTAACATGCATTTACACATCTCTGCGTCAAAAGTTCACATATCTCATGTTTGTGTAGCAGTGGGATTCATAACACAGTCAAACACTCTTGCATTTTCAAAATAGCAATTATTTATGTTTCAAGACAATACAATAACCTGTAGCTGTAGACATTTATGTCTGCTTGCTGCACTGAAACTGAGAGAACACATTCATAAAACAACTACACCTTATTTTCTTGACGATTTTTAAGTTATCTCTGTATGTTCAAGACTTCCGCCTTCTACTATTAATACATACATTTGCACAGGTAATACTTTATACACAATTCTGTTCTTCTCAAGTACGGTACACTGTGGTTACATTCTTGAAGCTCAGTCATACCTCTCAACCTCTCAGAGAAAGACATGTGGACAAAGGCACAAATAAAGGTGTGACAAAGGACCAGAAATAGTGACACGTTTTAAATATTGCTGTTACAAACTTAGAACTCTGATAGAATAACAGGTTTTGCATTCTCATGACTTTCCTAAAAGATATGACATCTGACATTCAAATGTGTGCTGTTATTTTATGACTTCAGTCTTTGACGATTTGTTTTATTTATTTATTTTTTTTATTTTACATTTGTTTACCGGGAAAGTCTGACTGGTCACAGGTGCATTTTCGGCGGAGGCCTGTAGAGAAAAGCTCCAACGTGCAATTACAATACATGAGAGAAAAAAATAAATAAATAAAGCAAACATATTAGAAGTATTGTATGAATACCCAGTAAAGTAGAGATTAACAATTCATAAAAGTAGACAAGTAGTGATGTATATATAATACATTAAAGCACCAGTGGCAGCTGGTGAATTCAAATTAAAGGGGGCTGCAGAAGACAGCTGAATGGGTGGGGCCAATTGGAAGGGGTGTGACCAACTAGAAAGGGGTGGAGCTATGCTCAAAACCACAACAACTGAAAATTTAATTAAATACACTGCCCTGGGTGCCAAACCGTCATTACGAGAGCCCAATCAAGACAAAATGAAGTGTAGAAGAAAAAAATATTTCAATGCATTGGCTACACGACAACTTACTTAATATCTAAATGGAAACACAAAGGTTGTGAGGCATGAAAAAATAAATTGCTTTTTAAATACATTACTGGAATGCCATTCAAAATAAAGTTTATAAAAAACAAGCAGCTTTATAAAATTACCAAGTAACATGCTGAAAGTAGCAATCTCTGTGATACCCCCACTTGTAAAAATGTATCTTATCCAAAAAAGACCTGCTGCCTGGCAACAGCTATCTACTTGTTTCATGGGGAACACATGATCAAAGTAAAAAATGAATAGTGAACAAGAAACAAGCTCAAGATAAATTGCTTAAAGGATTACTGCACAAGTTATGGACCACACAAGATAGATTGGCATTCTGTTTAGTTTACAGGTAAAGCCTGCAAAGATAACTACAAGTCTCCAACAAATGTAATGAGCTTCTGAAAATACTGTAATCCTGCCCTTTATTACAAATACTGCCATATGCATTTCAATTCCTAAGGCTTATACATTATCTAGTTATGTAAATATTCTCTGCATGACAACAATGAAAAGGCTTTCAGTGTTGGTAATTATTTAACAGTATGCTTATTAAAGCTTACTTGCATCTTACAATCTCCGACAAGCTTACCTGATGGTCATTAAAGCATTGCTACTTTAATACAGAGCAACAGAGCACTGCAACAGCATGTATTTTCTGAATGATAAGAAGCATAAATCAACAGCATACAAATATGACAGAAAACCAGAACATTCTGCAAAATCAAGGACAAATGAAAAGCCACGGTTGTACTTGCCGTCTACCTTGAATGGGGGAATACTCTGCATACTTACAATGCATAACTGCTCCTTGCCTTGCTTGGACACATCCAGAGCCATTACAATGGGGAGTGGGGTGCAATAAGTAGGTCACAGTTTGAAATGTCTCTGGCTGACGGTGATGGCTCTGACACTCATACCTCTCAACCTCAGTGCAAGAAATCTGGATAAAGCCATACATAGAAGTGGGACACAGGCCCAAAAATAAAGACAATTTTTAAATTTTGCTCATAAACTTAGAAAGATAATAGAATAGTAGTAGGTCTCGCATTAGTATGAATTTTTGAAGGGTATGAAATCTGAAACTCAAATGTCTGCCATTATTTTCTAACTTTAATATTTAATGATTTGCGACTAATTTGCCAGAAAACCACAATTTTATGAAAAACAGACCAAAAATGTTATGCAAAAATATAAAATTGCCACACAATACAGCTGGGAACCTGTCAAAGAAGGGACACATTGTTAAAATTAGTACTGTTAACTTGAGCAGCTGACAAAATAAGAGCATCTACATGCATTTCTGAAATAAAAGTAATCTATAACTCTGATCATTACAGTTATTTATAATTGTAAACCCTCCACGTTTCCTTCCAAAATTGCCATTTTGCAGAGGGATTATTAGGGGGAGAGCAACATTTTGAGCCAAAATCGGGGACAGTTGAGAGGTTTAGATATTCCTAATTCTATAAAGCAATTTATTTGCACGTACCTCTCAACCTCTTACTGCAGGAAATCTGGACAAGGCCAAATATATTGGGGAACATACAAACAGTACTAAAAATTGCTCTTGTATAAACTTAAGACAGTTGATAGGATAACAGGTATTGCTTTAGCATGCATTTTCCTGAAGGTTATGACGTCTGAAACTCAATGTTTGTCATTATTTAGTGACTTCATTCCTAAATGATTTGGCAGAAAAACAAAAATTTTATGAGGAACAAACCAAAAATAAGAAGCAAAAATCTATTCATTCTGCAAAATTCTGGACAGTTGAGAGGTATAGTTCAGCTGGGGCTGTCTGAGTTTGCTGCCCTTCCCCCCTCACAAAATCATGGTTGAATGGAGTGCCACCCCGCAGCCATTCCAATGTCCCATTCCTTGGTTATTTCACCCCATTTGCCATAAACACTGTAATGTGCATACTGCTTTACTTCTGCAATGATATGGATTTCATTTGAAAGTTTTATTTTATATTTTACAGCATAAACCCTAATAGATATCTACTAAACAAAGCAATCTCATAGTGAAAATAGACTTAGCATTAAAACTTCTCTGCCCTTGAAATTCACATTAATTGAAACCCACATTCAAAGAAAATACAACACAAAACATATGCATGTTCTTTGATACACCTTCCTGACTGTATTAAATTATATTCCTTGTACAATACAGTACAGTTGTTAGAGGGCATTTTAAATTTATTGTTTTGAACATTTTTCCAGTAAACAATGAAACAAAATGCATGCACCAACAATGACAAAACTACCCAATTCAGAACATTTCCATCATAAAAGTCTATTCAAACTTCTACAGTCCACCAGTATCAGTAAATATGCACGATCTCTCAAGAAGTAAAAGTCGTCTAAATAATTCCACATTAAAGAAATCTGTTAACTAATGAAGAGGTTACTGCTAGCAAACAACTTTATATTGTATTGTTTCATCTACAAATAAAGTGCCTGTTGCCCTTGAGGAATAAATTGCCTATGTTGCATTAAAAAGATGATAAGCTAGTAATATCGCAATAGGGAATGGATGGCAAACTGATAGCAGGTTCATAGTTACTAGGCATCTTTGCTAAAGAGGACTGCAGCATCCATCCCCTTTACAACATAAATACAGTATCAGCAATACATCTACCTACTGTGGGAATAAAACCCACAGCCTTCTGCATCAAAAGCAAGTACACTGTTGTGCTATTAACAATGTAAGCAGACTCAGCATAAGCAGCACTAAACTTTTGTTCCCCTACAGCTCTCAGCTCCTTGTAAAATCTACTTGACACTCATCTGTATCTCCCAACTTTGCAGCACAAGAAATCTGGAAAAAGCCAAAAAGGGGCACATTTTAAACATTGCTTGTATAATGTTGGAAAGTTGCTAGAATAAAATGCTGTGTTACCAGCATACATTTAACTGCCAATTATTGAACCCAGGATCCTGTGCAAAACAGTCAGAGCAAAATAACACTATACCAAATCATCTATTTTATGAATGAAAGGAAGAATGAAACTTAAATGGCTACCATTTAGTGAATTCAGTTCTCACCACAGCTGTCATCTTAGCACAAAACACCTGAATAAAGCCAATGGGGGAATACAGCCCCCAAACATATTCAGAGAGTTCAGTTATCACCACAGCTCTCAACCTTGGCACAAAAAACCTGGATGAAGCCAATAATGGGGAAATACAGTCCAAAAAATAGGGACAAATATCCATTGAGGACACCAGAGCAAACCCACACAAACACAGGGAGGATATGCAGACTCCACACAGAAGGCAGCCCAGCCCAGAATCAAACCAGACAACCTGTAGCTGTCAGGCAACAATACTACCACTGCACCACTGGCTCTGTTAAGTGACAAAAATACAGAAACCACAGATTTTATGAGGAACAGAACAGAAGAAATATGAGGCAAAAATCTGCAAATGATTTACAAATGGTGGTGGGTAGGGAATTCAGGCTCTTGTCACTTGGGCCCAAAGTACAGGGGTCAAGCCTTATTCTCTACCCACCAACATGTAGCAACTGGGGCATTACACACACACACACACACACACACACACACACACACACACACACACACACAGTCCTTCATAATGGTCCGTAGTGATCCTGTACTCTGCAGCAGCCCAGCTAAGTCCTCCGTAGTGATCCTGCAGCCCGATCACCTGTCTCTGTACTCCATAACAGCCCACACATGCTGTTGGGTCTCCGGCGAGCCTCCAGCCTACGGGCGATGCAGTCCAATGACCTTGTGGTTGTCACTGCACAGATCTCTGGGCTGGAAGGGCGGAGTTTCCTGCCTAACACAGCAGTCAGGAACTAAGCATGCATGCGTGGAGTCCGGGACTACTCGTGAATTTTTTTTTAATTTATTTTTTGTTCTACCGTGGTTAAATTTATTTTATTCATTTTACAGGTGGGGGGGGCTGCAGTCCTATAGCATGAGCTGCCCCTGTAAAGCACGCTATTGTTTAAGACTTTAGGTAATGTGTGCTGGTTTAGTAAAGGGAGTTATTAGTTCTGTAAGTTAAGTTTAGTAAAGGGAGTTAAGTTTGGTGAAGGGAGTTATTAGTTCTGTAAGTTAAGTATCAACAAGTTAACATTCTTTCATTGCAAACTGTTTGTTCTTAACAGAATTCATGCAGAAATCACTTGGAGTGGATTAACCTGGGGATTAACCTTGCCAGCGATTTGCCAGGAAAAACACAAAAGTATGAGAAGCTGACTAAAGATATGAGGCAAATGTGCACATTCATCAAAAATTTGGACAGTTGAGAGGTATGAGCTCGGTACATACCATACACTTCAACACACACTTCTGCACCAGCAGTTTAATATCCGCATAACATATATTCTCTTAGATTTGTAAGATAAGCATATGAGTTACACTAATTTTCACCAATGACATATGATTATTTATAAAATACCAGTTAGCTGGGCTGCCAGTGTCACTACTGTTTAAATTTCTATTTCCCATGACTGCATCCCCACATCTGCATTCCAATAGATGCTTAATTGTATGACCTACCTGGTATAGTGCTGTAGTCCTTTGTCAGAAGAAATCCACTGGTAGTGTAATAAAAAATCACAGTCTGTCTTCATGAAGAAGGTGTCAGACCTGTTTACCGTAGGCAGCAGCTTGCCTTTTGTAGGTAATGCTCATGAACAGGTGATGGTCTGTGCACAAATCTGTTGCTCCCATTTGCTAATTGCATCCTTAACAGCTTGGTTGCCTTTCCATTAGCCAAAGACATGGCAACACAGTGTTATATTAAGGTCTTCATGTGGGCCTTGGCCCTTTCCTGGCCTGTCGGAGGACATTATCGAATTGTGGGAGCTACAGCCACAGCGGGTAGATGGAAATGCTGTCCACTGTTTAGATGAATGTTATATCCACAGTTTTGCATGCCATGTCTGGCCATTGTTAATAGACTTACTGCGGTGGTGGTGCTGTGGTAGCGTTGTCGCCTCACATTACGACGTTGTCCTGTTCGATTCTCAGCTAAAGCATCTTCTGTGTGGAGACATGCGTGAATGGGCATACCTTCGTTGAAGGTTGTGCGTCAGAGCTGGCAACTCGGTACGTAAAAATCTACTGCCAATCATTAGTGGACCGGAGTGCTGTTGTGGTGACCCCTAACCGTGAAAAGCCGAAAGATACAACAACAATTCTGTAGCAGTGTACTGTGTAAATGTGTGCTGGGGTGAGTGAGGAGACAGGCAGATGTAAGTGTCATGCATCCTTTTCAGTCTGACTGTGCATGTTGCTACAGTTGATGCTTGATGCTGGTCTATCAGCTAGGTATATTTGTAGGGGAACACTGTGACATATGTCCCTTAAAACCTCAACACCCCTAATCCTTTATGTTTGGCTGTTGTACGGATGCCCTGCTCTAGGTGTTTGGTAGCAAGGTCAGGTCTGTAGCAGGTAGCTGGACATACTGCTGCATATGTAGCAGGCCACAGCTGTTGCATTCTGGCCAGGAGTCAGACTAGGGATTGTGAAGACATTGTGGGAGAGCAAGCTGTTAGTGTCAGTGAGGGTGTGGTGTCAGCTGCTGTGTCACAGCATGGCCTGGTTGAGGGTACCCACAACAGTCCAGGTGAGGCACGTGCCTGTGGTGCACATATTACATAATAGTGCCATCCAGAGAGTGGTAGGCAACATTTAATACACATATTCATAATTGTGAAATGTTTCCCACACTGCAGGCCTTTAAAGTGCTACTGTGAGTGGCAGTGACTGCGGTAGGAGCAACCAGTTTCGCAGGACATTGCAGGGCTCAATTATTCCTATGTTGTATTGACATGCATGCAGTTATCATGCCACAGACTAAGCTATGTGCCAGGACTGTGGGTGTATAGATGTGACAGATGCTAGAAATGTTACAGATAGAGCTACTGAGCTATTAATCTGGCATGTGTATTTGTAAGACATATGTGCATGCATACAGTGTGTAACACAGGATTTACATGGACAATTGTGTTCTGATGGGTATGACATTGACACAGAGCTGTCTGTCATGGTTTTGTAACCCCAATCTACACTGTCTTGCCAGTATGTGGGGACACAGGGTAGGTTTTATACAACCCTGCCATAAATAGGGGGCACAACACTGGATATTCAGCAACAGTCTGTGCAGTTGGCAGCTCTACCTGATATTGTAGGCCTCCCGTGCATCCAGCAGCATTTATTTGTCTGTGTACTGTGTCTGTGTCAGAGGCCCAAGTACAGTGTGATTTGGGCCACTATATATAGAAGTACTATGCGACTGGCAATTAGGATATGTTTGTAAAAACTGTCATACTCCAGAGGTCAGTTGACTTACTGGTATGTTCGTCTGATGGTTCTGGGTTCAAACATTGGCAGTGATGTCTTTTTTCCCTAAAGTCACATCCCTGTAGTGCCTGATATTTTTACAAAAGCATCAGTAATTCCCCAGAGCTGTTTGGTGTAGTGGTGTGTTGCTGTGACTCTAGTTCAGAAGGTCCTGGATTCAATAATCTGCATGTTTGTCTTTTTTTCCTGTTACATGACTGTAATGCATGATATATTTACAAAAGCATTACTAACTCTCCAGAGCTGGTTTGACTTAGTAGTGTGTTGCTCTGACTGTAGTGCATAAGGTCCTGGATTTGAGAATTGGCTATGATATTTTTTCCCTAATGTTAAATGACTCTAATGCATGATATTTTTGAAAAAGCATTAGTAATTCCCGCAACTAATTTGGCATAGTGGTACGTTGCTCTGACTCTAGTGCACAGGGTCCTGGGTCCAAGAATTGGCTGTGATATTTTTTCCCTAATGTTAATGACTCTAATGCATGATATATTTGAAAAAGCATTACTTATTCCCACAACTGATTTGGCATAGTGGTACATTGCTCTGACTCTAGTGTGCAGGGTCCTGGGTTCAAGACTTGTTAGTGATATATTTTTTCCCTAATGTAAAATGATTGTAATGTATGATATATTTACAAAAGCATTAGTAATTCTGGCAGCTGATTTGGTGCACTGGTATACTGCTGTGACTCTAGTGTACAGGGTCCTGCGTTTGAGATCTAGCAGGGCTGGTTATTTTGTTGCAGGGAGAACAGCAGGGTTAAATCAGCAAATGCTTAAAATAATGAACACTGTTTAATTGAACCTGTTTACTCGAAATGGTGAGATCTCAAAAGCACAGAACAGCGATTTTTTTCCCAAGAAAAATAATCACTGGGCTGTTTTCGGGACATTGCCATGTGGTGCGAACTTGGAGTTGGTATATTTAAGTAGGGGGGTGTGAGGGACGAAGCCTCCCATTTTTTTGTGTGTTTGTTTTTTTTTTTTTGTTTTTTTTTTTGTTTTGTTTTTTTTTACGAAGCAGTGATATTTTTTTTTCCTGGGAAAAAAAATTGCTGTTCCACGTGTTCAGCTTTTTGATATTTCGACATATGAGGGTCAATTATACAATGTTCGCTATGTTAAGCGTTCGCTGATATAATATAGACCCAAACAGCAGCTGATTGAGACAGAGTGATTAAAGCAGTTTCAAGTGGGCTTGTCTGGTTTGAGCGATACTAAGCGATGACAACAGATGCTTAGGTTCCCTTAGCTTCTCTTAGCGGCGCTTACTCCTGCTTAAACCCGCGATAATTCCAAAAAAGAAAAGAAAAAAGGGGTGATAGGAAACTGGTGAAATGGGGGCAAGCAGGGGGAAAAACATTATGAAAGGCAGCTAGAGATGTGCAGGACAGGTGTAGGAAAGGACCATAGCTCTCCATTTCTTCTGCAGCAACAGCTGTTAATGATGTGGACAATTTGGAATATGGAGCCTCACACCCCACGGGGAGGTGTGTGGGCAAAATACACTTGTTGAGTAATTCAAGGGTAAATTGATTCATGGCAGTGTACATGGGGTGAAATGGAAAGCTATGCATGGGACATGATTTTTTGGGGGGAAAAGGTGTCTCCCATTTTTTTAAGGTGAGAGCGGGATGTTGGGGAAAGATTATAGGTAAGTTTGGGGAGGTAGTTGGTTAGGAAAGTTTGGTTTTGCAGACAGACAAAACAGCAGACAGAGGAGGTATATGACACATGAGAGGGGTAAACACGTTGGATGGGGAGGGTAGTTGGGAATCAGAGGGCCATGTGGACCCAGATGGAAACAGTGGGACTGAGGCCCCCACCCATGGGCAGTCACCACTGCCCCTTCATGGCCCCGAAGGTGGCTATGCTGGGGGCTGGATGATGTAGCCAGCCTGCCCTCAATCTGGCTCAGGCATACATCCAAGTCCCTCTGGATGACCCTGTGCTCCATATCTCTGAACTGGTGTCGGGTGACTGGGTCCTCTCTGCGCCCATGCCTGGGGGGGCAGGCCCCCATCCCCTTATGAGGTTCCACCCGTGGGTGGTGCAGGACCAACGGAGGAGGCAGTTCGACGTTGGGTCCCAGATAATGCT
This sequence comes from Protopterus annectens, assembly GCF_019279795.1. Taxonomy (NCBI): domain Eukaryota; kingdom Metazoa; phylum Chordata; order Ceratodontiformes; family Protopteridae; genus Protopterus; species Protopterus annectens. Next base: position 633,311,929 of record NC_056731.1, read on the forward strand.
GGGATCCAGTGCTGTGGCCAGATGAGGTGGGACAGGTGGATCCGCTGGGATCTGGCTACCCAAATGTGCTATGGTGTTGAGGTTAGTTATGAACAAAACATTTCAACATTAGTTATAACAACATGCATGGATGTTCCACTTAACCAAGAACAATAGAATGGAAAAAAATGCATGGCAAACAGAATACATGCATAAATGGAATAACAGTCAGTATTGTAACAGCATGCCAGTTACATTTACGGCAATAGGCCACCAACAATGGAATATGAACAAGGAATATTAGCATGCAACCATTGTAACAGCATACCAGTTACATTTACGGCAACAGGACACCAACAATGAAATTTGAACAAGGCGTGTTAGCATGCAACCATTTAAATATATGAACAATAATAGAACACAAGCCACGACATTAGGTTTTGAGAACAACATACCCGTAGTATATGAATTTTAAGTATTGATGCAGATAAGGGGTGGGGGAGAGAAAAACAGGCCATTACCAACTATATAGACTTATATTTTTCACAACAGTTCTGCTCAATACTGTACATGTCTGCCTTACTTTACATATATCTGAGGCCTATAGCTACTGTAGCACAAATACACCTGTTAATCTGTCAACCAGGAATGCTATGGGGCAAGCTGTGACAACTCTAGGTACATGAGTAGAGGAGACTCGTACATGTCATGGTTACATATATGACTAACAAGGTGTACCCTTCACTTATGTTGTGTGACTGTGCTATTGGCATATTTCTACTGGATTTTTATCTGTGTGCAAGGTTATTGGCAACAGTGATCACTAGCCATGACAGCGTGACACTTGAGAGACATGTATCAGGAAGAGTGTATAGTGTATATAGTTATCCTGCTGTCATTTGTAGGCATGGGGCTGGGCACTGGAACATTTGTACACAGTTAATTACTATACCCTTCATACAGCTAATACAAACATTTCTTTACCTGTCAGCCTGTGGAGAAAATATCTGTTAACACTACCTGAATGTTTCTACAAATAGTCAGGATTATTTGTGTGCAACTATAAACACATCTTAGTACCAGTCCCTGGATTCAGATCATGGTCTGTGTGTGCAAAATTAAACAACATATCTGTTTCTTTTCACATTGAGCTAACGGGCCACTGCTGTCTGATGTCTGACTGATTTGTGCCTAATACTCACTTGGTTACACACACTGACCTTGTAATATAAGTGTAACAGAAGACTGTAGTGACAGCTGAACATACATGCCTGAGATTCATGGATGATAGACAGTGTACTGTGTATTAATACTTTGAATGCAGGTGTACACATTTAACTGCTAGTGGATGTGATTATGTGTGATCTGTACAGACAATAGCAGGCTGCTGGGTTGCATACCCAACCCATACACATTTGCACATCATTATATATTTTCAGTCTCCACCTATTACGGTCTCATACTTGCCTGCATCAGCATACCTACATTCAAAAATAACATGTAGCTGAAATGCAAAGGTTAACACAGGGCAGTGCTACAGGGAACACACTATAATACATTACACATTACTGTTCAGGGTTCAGAAGAACATATATCAATTTTCATTATATCTTGTTTTACAGCTCCACATCTACAGTTTGGCATAACAGCTGCCTAGCAGACACACCACAGTGAATTCATGCTCTCATAGCCATATTTTCAGTGTAGCACTTGTACACTTGTATTTCTTCAACAACAGACCAGATTAAACACAACAGTTTGTGACAGTAATTTTTATTTTGGGTAACATGACATAGTGGTTTATTACAATCAAAATTCTACATTCAATAGTACTGCATATCCTGTAGATGATGAATGAATGTCATTTATTACCTTTACAGTAGCACTTAGAGTGCAGTTTATTAACAGATTCATTCCTACACAGTATTACTACAACATCGGCTTCCTTTCATCAGTAGTAGGTTGTTTGCTGCCTTTTCCTGTATTACACAGTGCCTGGCATTAGTTACTTATATGAATGCTGGTCTAACAACACATTTATTCAGTACACACAGAATACACCATACCTAATGCAAGTAAACAATTACACTTTCTTATTTATTGATATATATATATATATATATATATATATATATATATATATATTGCAAGATATATCTGTACTCACCACACTGTCATCACAGCCTCGCCAGTCAGCCTCTGTGGGCCTCCACATTATGAACCCTCTTGCTCTGCAGCTGTGGGAGAAAACACACCATTATGCATGCCTGTCTATAATATTTTCATATCTATAATTTGATAAATTACCAGTTGCTATACTTACAGACTTCTGGGGCATTCCAGTCCCGAGCATCTTGGATTCACTGGGCCAAGAGCACCCCCTTCTTCTGTTTCAGGTCCTCATAATAATGATGGACCTGCTCACCAGTACAGTGGATGCCAGTGGCTTTGGTGAGCTCACATGGCAGATGATCCCAGGCCTCAGACTTGTATTCTGAGCCCTGGTACAGGCCCTGCAGCAGTCTGATGTCATGGTTCTTTACAAGGTGCCCAGCTATGATCTTGGACACCAACATGCCCCAGTGCTGTGCCCAAAAGTGAGCTCCTTCACCAGCAGCTGCCATAGCTCCTACAGGGATCAAACTCTAACAGGTTCTGCCTGTATTCCCACCTGTGTAGTTTACATATGGCCATATACCCACTGTTTGCCACCATTGGACCATTTTTAAAGATGCTGAGCAAAGCTCTGCAGTGTACAAACTCACTAAGCTGAGTTGGGCAGTGCTTGAAGTGGCAAATGCATAGCAGTACTTAGCAGTGCACAAACCTCTCAACTGAGCTGAGGAGTGCTTAGAATGGGACTGCTTAGCAATGCTCAAACCAGCTAGCTGAGCTAAGCACTGCTAAATATTGTTTAACTTGGCTTAGCAGTGCTCAGCAAAACTGAGCTAAGGGCAAATAAAAAAATTCATTTAAAAAGCAAGTCAGAATTAAATTTTAATTACTCATTACTGATACATTATTATTAAGTGTTTTTATTTTACTTTACATGACCTCCCCCATGTGCTTTCATTACATTACCTTGGGGTGTGACTGTACTGTGTGGGACACTTGTGTTTAAATGGGGGTTTTCACCTCATATCTCCACTAACACTGGGATTTTGGACCAGCTACACTACCCTGGTTAACAAATATTAATTACTACATCATTAAATAAAATAAAAAATAATATAAAAATGCTTTTCCATGTAAAAGCTGAATGTCCTGTCTTGGTATTCGAACCGTGCACCTACTGCATGTGAAGCCATGACTCTAACCACTCAGCTAACTCGGCTGTGAAAATTTCAGCTATATATTTCTATATAGGTCTTCATTATGTTTAAGCACTACTGAGCATAGCAGTATGCCGTGCAAACCCACTCAGCTACGCTTAAACTTTACATAAAAAGAAATTTTAAAAACGCCATTAATGTTAAGTGAAGATCACACTTTAATTATGAAATAAGTGTCTGAAGACACTTTCTTTATTGTTTTACTGCCATATGGCACCTTCACAATCCAGGGAGTGTGTTACGGCTACTGTAACACACCCTCTACATGACATTACTTCATTTTCAGGTCAGCCTCTCAACTGTACAAATTTTTGCACACTGTCCACATTTAATAATGACAGGCATTTGGGTTTCAGGCGACATACTCTTCAGAAAATCCATGCTAATGCAAAACCTGTCATTCTATCAACTTTCTAAGTTTGTAAGAGAAATATTTAAAAACTGTCCCTATTTTTGGGCTTTTGTCTTACTTTTACTTACAACTTTGTCCAGACCTCTTGCGCTAATAGGTTGAGAGGCATGTGTGCAGGGACACTTTTTTATTGTAGTAACACACCCCCTGCATAATATTACTTCCTATTTATCATTTAAGTGTCTGAGGACCAGTGCAGGGGGTGTGTTACAGTACCTGTCACACACTCCCTGCATGACATTCAGTTGCCATTCATAATTTCAGTGTCTACTGACAATTTTCTTGCTTGTAAAGTGCCGTGCGGCACTTTGACAGTGCATGGGGTATGTTACAGCTCTGTAAGCATTGTAACACACCCCCTAGCACCGAGATTCAGTATCCGTGTACACAGCTCCGTGTCAGTAGCGTGCCTTTAATAATATGCAAGGCACACTGCCGAGAGGGAGATGCAGACATGGAGACCATTCATTCCATGTAGGAATAACACTCTTCCTACATGGAGTTTACTAAATCCTGGCCTATGTCTGTCATCAATTAGTGACTACAAAAATCACTGATTTGGCTGACCACACATATTATAAAAAAATAAAATCATAATTTGAGGCAAAATCAGGATTAGTTTAGAGCTTCTAAACCTAACCAACCCCCCCCCACACACACACACACACACACCTCTAGATCTATATAGTTTTATATATATATATATATATATATATATATATATATATATATGTATGTATTAACTGCCTCATTTACACAGACAACCCTCTCCTCCTACCACAAAACACTAACGTATGCGAGAGATGCAAATATACAGCAAAACTGGAAGCTTAGCTGTCTCCATCCAAGAATGGAACAGACAGTCAAGAGGAGAAGGTTAACACTTGCACCACACCTCCAGCTGCACTCAGACCTACTAAAACAACACTGGCAAAAAATACACTTAAAAAAAATCATACTCAGAGGCTCTAAATAAAAACCTGCAAAAGCATCACAGACCTCCAAAGCAGACACCCAAACAACCTGCACCTCCTGTCACAAACCAGACAACACATAAAACACAAAATCAGTGTGCCGCACAATCACAGCCCTTAAGGTGAAATAACATACCTAACACACTAGTAATAGGTGACTCTATAGTCAGGCACACTGACGTCCCACTCACTAGGCTGGACAAGCTGAAGGTTACTGTTAGCTGCCTGTCAGGTGCTAGAATCTGCCACATAACACAAGTACTCAGGTCACTCCAGACCAAGTACAAATATGACTCTGTCATTGTTCATGTTCATTTGTGAATGACCTGAGATATACCTCCCTGGACTACATGAAAAGAGACATGGAAGAGCTACCTGATCATGTAGCCCAGGCTGGTATGACTCTGACCCTGAGTAGCATCCTACCCTCACCAAGAATAATACCTCAGTATAAAGAAAAAATGATCAATTTCAACAACTGGCTAAGTTTCTGGTGTCATTCAAAGGGGATCCAGTGTCTGTCAGCCTGGGACAACATGCTCAACAAGCCGCATTGCTTCGCAAGAGACGGCTTGCACCTGTCACCCCTAGGCTTTTGAATACTGGCCAAAGCTCTTGCTGCCCCCATAGTGCCTTTTTTTAGGCAAGGCTCAAAATTCAAACCCACCTCCGTAAACAGCACAATTAACAAAAAACTGAGGGTTATGCTACTCAACTCCAGGAGTTTAAATCTCAAAATGCACACGCTCGAAGCACTCTTCAGTATGGAGAATGTCAATATCTACGCAGTAACTGAAACCTGGTTCAAAGCTCCAGAGAGCACCCCAGCACTACTGGGCTACAACTCATACCACACGTTTCAGCCACAGAACACGGACTGAAACACAAAAGGAGGAGGTGTGTCCATATTCATCAAGGATACCTACACCTTCAGGTTAGTGGCACAGCATGTTACCTCTGAGATCATCCATGTGCAACTAGCATTGGGCAAATCTGCAATGCAAATTGTGGTCTCCTACAGATCACCCTCCATGACCCAGGACCACCACTCCACCTTTCTGGAGACACAGGAAAACATGAAGGTCCTACCGAACACCCTGATATTGGTCGATTTCAATTACCCTACCATTCACTGGGAAAACTACTCGAGTACAAACTCCCAGGCCCAGTGCTTCCTGGAATTCATCAACTCAAATGCCCTGGATCAACTGGTAAACTCCCCTATCAGAGGTGAAAATATATAGGACCTGGTCATCACCAACATGGGCGACAGGTGTTCCACACCGGAGGTCAACCCGTCACTGGTTAGATCAGACCATAAACTAATCACTCTGGATGTCCAAATCCCACCACCACCCCCAACTAAGGAAATCACAGTAAAAAACTTTTCTAAAGCAAACTTCACCTTACTTAAGACAGAGGTGGTAAGTTTCATAGCCCCCATGCTAAAGGATAACACTGCCCAAGATGCAGAAACTTGTACTAATGCACTTTATGAGCACCTACAAGGATGCATGGATCGTGTCATCCCTAGCAATACCAAGACTCACTCCTCTAAGAGAAGGAAACCAGTTTAGTGGTCCCCTGCCATAAACAGGCTATACTACAGAATGAGAAAACTAGTTCAGAAAAAAAGCAAATCCCAAGAAGGAAAGACATCCCTGATCAGAATCAGTAAGAAAATAAGGTCCCTCGTGAAATCATCCAAGGCTAATTTTGAAAGAAAAATAGCCAAGGATTCAAAAGATAACCACAAAGTCTTCTTTAGCTATGTTAAGAATCTAAGTGGCAACTTGCAGATATGCACTGAACTAGTGCAAAATAGCACAAAATATACTGAACCTACTGATATTGCCAACAACCTAGCAGATAGAGTCAGTGCAAACTTCACCCCCCCTCTCACCTCCAAAAGGGCCCACAACAATACCGGAAAAGTGTAGTGTCCCAAAAATCACAGATTGCACAGGTGAAAACAGCCCTTTCAAAAGCCAAAAACACAGTGTAAATGGGACTAGATGGTGGCCCAAGCTGGGTCTTGCATGAACTACAGAATGAACTAAACCCCACCTAAACATGCTGTTCAGCCTCAGCCTCTCCACAGGCTACATGCCCATACAATGGCGCACAGCAACAGTTATTCCTCTCCACAAAGGAGGGGCCACAACTGTCCCTGGTAATTATTGCCCCATAAGCCTGACTAGCCTGGTCTGCAAGGTTATGGAGCACATCATCATGGAACTCATTAACAAGGACATTGGGAACTTTCAAACAGTTGACCTGACCCAGTTTGGCTTTGTTAAGGGCAGATTATGCCTACTAAACCTGGTTGACTTCTTCGAGACAGTCACCAAGGTCATAGATGAGGAGAAGGTGGTTCACACAGCCTACCTTGACCTCGCCAAGACTTTCAACACCATTCCCCACTAGGGTATTACAGAAAAACTCACCAGCCTGAACATAAACCCCTACATCATGAGATGGGTTGCCAACTGGATTACAGACAGAACTCACATGGTAAGAATAGCGGGCTCCAGGTCCAACTCTAAACCAGTCACAAGTGGTGTCCCGCAAGGCTCGGTCCTGGGACCCCTACTGTTCAGCATGTATTTCTCAGATGTACAGGCAAACACAGGAGGACTATGGCTAACCAAGTTCGCTGATGACTGCAAACTGGGAGCCATAATTGACCCACCGGCTGGCACGGAAATCCTCCAAAAAGGCCATACTGAGACGGACACCTGGTGTCAAAGTCATGGCCTCAAGCTAAATGTCAGAAAAAGCATAGTCATCCCGTTTGGGAAAAAACAAAAACAAAACACCCACAAATTACCACATAGGTGGCAGCCCCCTTAATACAGAAGAGGCAATAAGAGATCTGGGGACCCAGGTAGATAGTAATCTCTCCTTTGACAATCATATTGCCAAAGTAGTTAGGAAATCCTTCTATGTGGCCCATCTAATTACTAAAGGGTTCGCATCTAGAAATAAAGAGGTTATAGTGCCCCTCTACTCGTCATTCATTAGATCCATTATAGAGTACAATGCCCCATTTGGGATGTACCTCACAAGACACTTCCAACAACTGGAAAGACCACAAAAGTACCTCACCAAGAGGATTACTGGCCTCAAACATATGTCCTATGCAGCCCGACTAAAAAAACTCTGGCTGTACTCAGTGGCATATCGCTTACTCAGAGTTGATCTCTGCCTGACTTACAAAGCCTTGTCCAACTCAGAATTAATGGACATACTCCACCTAAAGAAATCCAAGTCACTGTGAGCCATGCGCTCTAGTGAGCTAAACCTCGCCACAACAATAAATAGAACATGCTGGTGGGATACATTCCTGTCACAAAGACTCCCCATGCTTTGGAACAAAATTCCAAATTACATCAGGCAGAGCCCATCACTAACACTATTCAAGAGAAACCTTGACGAGTGGATGGGTAACAGAAAATACACCCTGGGATCACTTCAGTGACTCTGCTTGACAGAGGAACAGTTAATTAATCAATGAGGTGGCGAAAGCCGACACACTCTGGTTAGGCTTATAAATGCCCTCGGGCAGATAGGTTCATAGGTAGGTACTAGGCTATGTGTTTACATATATATATATATATATATATATATATATGTGTGTGTGTGTGTGTATATATATATATATATATATGTGTGTGTGTGTGTGTGTGTGTGTGTGTGTGTGTGTGTGTGTGTGTGTGTCTGTGTGTGTACTTGGGTCTCTTTTATATGATCAAATACCCACATAATCGAATTTCATAAGACTGAGCTGAAATGCTCAAGTACTAGAAGATCAAACCAGCAAAAAGAAACAGAACAAGTTTGGATTGTGCAGGAATTTGCATAACAGGGATCGGGTTGTAGGTTATTTTCACACTGTGGTGCAGTCTCAGAGATGGAATCTGTAAGTAGCAGTGGGTGCCGGGGGCTTGACTCCCTACAAAAATAGGTGTTCTGTGTGTTTTTGCTAGTTCAGTCTTCCACAGTTCGAACATTTTGAATTGGTGTTGTGAAATTTGATTATGTGAATATTCGATCATGTAAAATGGATCCTTGTGTGTAAGTATATATCTATGCGTGTGTGTATATGCGCATGCACACACACACACACACACACACACACAGAGTTACTTACCTTTCTGCATATGCTGGCAGTGTACATATAATAACAAGAAAAATGCTTAAAAAAGTTTATTCCAACCCGTAAGCCTCTGCACTTGCATACATGTTACTTTCTTCCTTTCAGTCTCTGGCTGTCTCAGCCACAGGAGGCAGCCTGAGCCAATACAGTAGAGTTAGTATGGAGTAGACTTTGTGTTGGGCTGTTTTAAAATCAATCCAGCAGGCAGAATAGAATAATTTTTTCCCCCACTAGGTCACCTTTGTTCCTATTAGATCTGAATTGTGGTAACAGTAAAATTAATTTTGATATGGAAATATTCCTTTCTTTCTATCTTACTTTATTTTCTTTTTTATGGGGGGATTTGGAGCCTAGCAGCCAGTACACCATGATTTGCTCCTGGTTAGGGCCACTGAACAGTACAGACACTTTCAGACTGGGATGGGTACCTTTCCTGTTCCCTGCTGCATGCATGAATTGGATTTGGATTGTCTCTTTTGCACCTGCAGAACGCAGACCTACACATAAATATGAGTTTTCTTATTTCATCAATGTACTAGGGGGCTCATTAGTACATCTAGTCTTTATGCTGTCTCTCATTGTCACTCATTACATTTATTATGTCCCACAGTTATTGCAGCTGCTTTGACTTTTATATGCTACTTTGCTTGAATGATTGCAGTTATTTTCCATACACCTTACATAAATTGATAGCTAGTCAAGGGAGTTCTGCTCCCAGTGACTTTTTTCTTTGGGCCCAGATCAAATTTTTACAACTTTGAACACTGGGAAAATTTCAAGTGGTTTACTAAGCTAAAGATGCAAAAGGCTTTGGCTTTTATTTCTCACTGAAAACAGGAAAAACATTTTGTGGAACCAGCAAAACAGAAAACGTTAAGAAGCAGATTCAAAACTGAGCAAAGTACATTGAGAAAACATATCCTGTCCAACGGATTCTGACTTGTCTACTTTTTCTTCAGTCTCTTAGGGTGGCAGTTCAGGTCTCCAAAGATAAGAGACTCAAAAGTAGTTTATTTTTGTATTTGGAGTGCCTCAACTGACTTTGATGCCTTAAAATTGAACAAGCAACTTTGTAAGTACTAATGAGATATCAGTCTTCCCACTGATTGTATTGGAGATAGACAAACCTGAAACACAATTCTGTTTGGAGGAAGAGGCAGAAAACCATCACTTCTCTAAATCTGTCTCTTCCCAGATTAGAGTCATTTTTCATCAAGTCTCTTTTCATCACACAATGGACTATAAGAAGATGACAGAAGAAATTATTTTGGTCACCTCTGAAAAGTGATTTCAACTTGTGTTGATCCCTTTATGGAATCAAGGAAGGTCACAATTTAGATCCAAGTGTGTCATACTTGTTTTGTTACTTAGAAAACAAACAGAAAAGAGAGAGCTCAGCTTGTGTTTGTTTTGAGGGAGAGGGCTTCATGCTGGATCAGATGAGTCTTTACCATCTTTGTGTATTACAGCCACCACTGCTGTTTTCCAGGATGTTGGTGCCTCCCCTCCTTTTAAAATACTATTAAATAACACCTTCTAGAACTTTATCTCTTTCATCCCTCCTAGCTTCCAAACATCCACCTGAATACCATCTGTTCCTGGAGATATTCCAGCAGCTTGATTATACACTCCCATTTTTATCTTATCTCCTCCTTAACAGATAGTTATTGAACCTCATCTGCTTTTAACATTGGGATAGTCAAGTCTTCCATAAATGTTTCCTATATTCTCTAATAACTCCTTCATAATTTCTGCTATCCATTCCTTAAATTCCTCTCTTTTTAATAGGTAGGTGGAGAAGTGCCAGTATTTTATCTTTATTTTATTGTCCTGTATTTTTATCTTAGAAGTTACTGTCACATGATCTGAAGTAGTTATTGGCTGTGTATCAAAGTTCCCAATTAAATGCACATGTTTCTGTGAAATATAATTTCTCTCAGGTCTAGCCCAGTTATGTACCTTGGAGAATAATATGTAAATTCTCTTTGAGTTCCTGTTACTGAATTGACATCTTTCATACCAAATATTTTCATAAATGTCTTCAGAATTCTACCCTCTTTTGTTACATTTTCCCATTTAGCCCCTGATACATTCTCATTTTTGCAAATCAAATTCCAGTGCCCACATATAAGTAATATTGCCTGATAAAAGCTGATTATATCTCCCAGATTTTTTAAATCTCCAAAATAGCAGTTGTAGGTAGAGTATAAATACATGCCAGCGTAGTCGTGATCCCTTGCCAAGTAGCCCCTTGCTACTACAAATCTGCCATTATTGTATTTTTTTCATCTTCTATCACTACCGGAGTTTCTCTGAAAATAAATATAAGTAGTCCTCTTTTCCTTTTTTCCTGATATCCTTTCTTAATCAAAGTCCCATGCTTACGTCTTTCCAAATGCATCTCTTGTGGCATTGGTGTTTGCGCTCTGCATTTCTTAATGTAATTAAGTATTTTTTCCTTTTAGTCTATACCTGTGAGACCAATTTACATTCCAAGATAATATGAAAAGTGTCACCATCATGGTGAGAAGTCATTATTGCCACCTATTATATATCTCATCTTTTTAAAAAGTCTGTTTTCAATTATGCATACACCTTTTAATGTTTGGCAAGTTAATCCTTTACACAGTCCTTTTATCACCAACACTGGAACCTAAGTCACATTTTACAAGACTGTTTTAATAAAAAACCTTAAACAAAAAAAAAAAACACATCCCCAGAACAACAATATAACCTGTTAACTTAATACAAACACACATAACTATGAACACCTTGAAATAATGAAGTTTAACCCTCCTAATAGGAACATTTGTGCCAAATAGACAGCTGCTAACACAGGTCCGAATTAGCCTGAAATTGAGGTTATTCATGCTAAAATGCATGGTATTGCTTGCACTTCTGCTTACACTTATTGGTGTCCTTTCTTTTTTATCTTTATTCCCTCTCCCCAGATGTGAAAACTACTTGCTTACTTTCAGAAATCATTAACATTTAGCTTTGAAGAAACTGTCAGAGAAAAAAGTAGTCCCCTGTTGCAGCCTGATAGACAAGCTGAAACATTTATTGCTGAAAGAAAACTTTTCATTATATTTGGTGTTCCCATATTTACTTGTTTCCACTTAAAACTTGTTATTAGATTAAGCCAAGGGTCTTATCCAGAAATTGACCTTTGAAAAAAAGCAAGAGGAAAAATGTCAGCTCTACATATGTTATGGTCTGTGCACTTTTACACCCTATCCTCCACCTTAAAAACCCAGAATTACAGCCTATGAACTTAAACATGCTTTTATCTAGCTTTTCTTCACTTTTTGCACTGTAATGCCTGTGTTTCTTTATACCAAAAAAAGAAGAAAGAAAAATAAGAAGCAGAAAAAAGGCATCTGTTATCTTTAACATGACATTCCCTGATTACTAGAATATATTTGTTTCTCTCGTGCCTGGTGTACAGTGAAAAATCATTTTCCACAAGCACTCCGCTGTCTCCAACTTTTAATATTTTGTCCTTTTGCCACAGTTTTGTCAGGATCAAATCTTTCTGCTGGTAGCTTTGCATCTTTACTCATAAAGGTCTTGGTTGCTTTCTCATGGCAAGATTTGACACATACACACAGTGTGTCTTTTTGTTTAATAGTTCATGCTATGGAAAACCAGTCTAGTTGCTTATTTGTACCTTCATAAAATTAATACAGTCTGTTCCTTCCATTTACTCTGGTAGAGCAAAGAATCCCAGATTTTTCCTACATGCATAGTCCTCTAATTCTACCATTTTTTAAACAAACAATCTCATACTCTGCAGCCTTGTCTTCATTTCGACCTCTGAATTTTGCAGTTTTATCAGCTCACCTGAATATCTCTTTACAGTTTCTTGTATTTTATCCAGCATTTTATTTGAGTTGATATACTCCATCAGTGTTTCATTTATTTTAATCAGCTTCTGAGCACATTTGACTTATTTTTTCCTCTAGATTATGGGAAGTCATGTCTTGCACCAAAACTGAACTGCTTTTTGCTAACAGCTGCAATATTCTTCCCAGTCAGTGTTTTCTCTTCACCTTTTGTAGTTGATTGTCTTACAGGCTCTTTTAGTTTTGTCTTTGTTGGCATCCAGGCAGTGTACTTAGTAACCAGTAATTGAATGTTACCCAAGCTTACAATATCATTGCCTGTTGTCTATCAGTTTCTGTTTTCACAATGGGAAAGCTAAAGTTAAGCGTTCGATCAGCGTGCATCCGTCTTGGAAGTCACCTTGTCTTTGCTTTTGTTGAGAAGTTTGTAAGCCATCATATCTTTAAAAATGTTTATATTTAAAAAGTGTTACTTTTATTTTATATTCAGCAATTCCTTATTAAATATATAATAATAAATGTTATATACTTCAGAACTCACACTTTATTCATTCACTTTATGGTGCCTCATTTCCACATACTTAAGTTACTTAATGTCTGTAATTTTCAAGTTGGCACAGTGTTAGCTTTTGCAGACATATCTATTCTTAAGCTTGGTATGTCTTTGTAAATCATTATTAACTGTTGCTTAACATATTCCTTTGTTTTAGCTGATAAGTACATATATATTTGGGTATGCTTTTTGCCCCATGCCTGCTAACCATCAAGCCCTCACCCAAAACTAAAGGGTCTGTAATCCCAAATCTTTTCCCATATACTGAGGCATAGTAAAGCTTTTGTTTCAGTTAATTCTAGACTGCATTTATTTTTTAATTTATGCCCTTGACGGTACAGTTACAGTAACAGTTGTACCAGTTTTTGCAATATGAGTATGTTTTGATGTAGCATTGCTTATTTTTTGTTTCATATAATCCATCAGGACAGGTTTATTCAAATATTTGGCTAGTACCTAACAATTTTCTACAGGGCCATATCTATTAAATGAATTCCGTATGGTCTAACCCAGGTAGGGGGTCCCTGTCCAAGTCCATCTGTCAAACATCTAGGAATCCTGAGTTAGGTGCGAGCTTAGCTATCTTCCTATTGATGTATTTAGTGGTTCTTTCAATGTTTCATATGCTATCTCTGTGACACTATAACAAATGCCATAACATTTCAGTACGAACCACCACCACCAACCCTAGGCAGATGTTCTTCACCTGGAGAAGATCACTGAATATCCTGGATAAGAGCTGTCTCTTGCAGACCACACCTAAGTCATCACTCCCTACTGTACTGTCTGACATATTGTGGGCAGTAACCAAAACCATCGCCTTAGTCTATGTCAGTGTACCAACCATAACCTTACATCTAACTCCAGCTAAGGAGCTCCATGCCTGATTACACTTTTTTGTATGCTCAGTGGATACGGAAATTAGTGATAAGGAAAATCCTTTGTGAGCCTGCAAGGAGAAGAGAGAAAAAGCATGTTAGTTCAGTGCCACAAAGGAGGAGACACAGCCCATCGCTGATAATGCTGCAGATAGGTGCTGTTGATGTTTGTCTTTTATTTATTTTGTTATTGACACTAGAATTAGTGTTCTGACCATTTAGCAGCAGATAAACAGAAACCAGTGGAGTAATAGTGTCATCACCCAGCACCTCCCCCTTCTCTGCAGTAAACCTCCTGTGCAGGTTAAGCAATGTGATTCAATGTCTTCCTTCAGACTAAACCTGAATGACCGGATGGGTGCTCTCAAATTTACTCTAGGACGTATTGGTCTCTCCCTCCCTGAGAAAGGAGGTAAAGCATGAGGGTGAGTACTGGCAAGGAATACATGGCCCTTAGACTAAAATAGCTTGAAATTCATAGGAATCCTATACATCTATATTTTCTTCTTAATTTGTATATTGTTTGTGTTTCCACCCATTTTTATTTATATTTTCTTTTTTTTCTTTCTTTCTTTCTCATTTCTTGTTTTATAGATATATATATATATATATATATATATATATATATATATATATATACATTGTACATGCGCTTATGTCTGTGTGTATGTATATATATATATATATATATATATATATATATGTGTGTGTGTGTGTGTGTGTGTGTGTATATATATATATATATATATATATATATATATATATATATATATATATATATCATATAGAGAATTAAAACTCAGTTGCCAATCATAACCCATTTATTTTGTGTTAGATAAATGAATGCCAAGAAATTCACCTCAAGTGTGAAGCTCGATAGGTGAATCTTGGCATTCATATTGAGAACTCATAATTAAAGGTTATGACTGGAGACCCGAACATAATTATTTGTAGTGTATGGTGCTTTATCTGCTTTGTATTGCTAAGCAGTCATAATTCTTTGTAGTGCATGGAGCTTTAGTTCTATTGCTACTTACAGTAAAAAAAAAAAGAAAAAAAATGTTGTGTTTTGCCAGCTTTCAAAGCCATAAAGCACTTAGCCACTTAGTGCGCGCTCTCAGAAAGGCAATGTAACATACAGTCCCTTATGTTTACACTCACCTTCACTTGCCTCTAAACTGTCCAGATGTTTGCCTCTTTTGTTTAATCTATTCCTCATAAAGCCCATAGTTTTCAGACAAATCATGGTGAACTGAAGTTACTGAATAGTGACATTTATTTGAGTTTCGGAGTTCATATATTTTAGAGAAATCTCAGGAGAACACACATTTTGTTATTTTAGCTACTTTCTATGTTTATAAGAGGAAGGGACACCTCATCAGCGGGGACAGCAGGCAGAGCCAAAGCTTTTATTCTGCTGTTGCTATTTGCTGGTCCATACTGGCAGATTTTACAGTGCAGAGCTTGACCCTGACGTTAACAACTTAAGCAGGGGGTGCTTAACATCTGTTAAGAACTGAGTCTCGCCCCACTTCAACTCTTAACTGATTTGCCTTTTTCTGAAAATCAGAGTATAATCACCATGCTCCATGTACTATATACGTATGTATACATTTCTGTGTATGTGTGCTTTTCCTCGTAACACATGTATAATACCTGAAGTGAGCCATATAATATATGTTGAATATCTGATGTAGCTTAAGTGGGCAGCTGACTTCCATCTCCCTGTTCGATTGATCGGCTCAGTAGAGGTTCGTGGGTTCCTGCCTCATCTCCTGCCTCACCTAAGTCAGAATCCCTGAAATTTCAAAAAGAATGATCTGAGTACCTGACTGAGTCACTGCCATGGGCCAAGAGGTCTTTATTAAGTTTGACCTTTCCTTGGTCTTCTGCATTTCACATTCTTTCACTTTCTCTCTCTCCACATTCAACCTTATCTTTCTCACTAAGCTGTTCAGTTCACCTCTACCCAGTTCTCTCCTCGTTATACATCCCAGAATCCTAATATTCAGGCTATTTCTTATGAATTATATTTTGCCTATATGATCCTTGCAACTGTTGTACTCTTTTACTCTGTAAATTATTAAAATGTTTTAGGATATTGCAATTTTTGAATTAGTAAATTGTTTTTGTACCTGTATTGTCATTTGATGGCATGACATTCTTAGAGCTTTTCTTCCCAGGCCTCCAATGAAACTGGTTACCTTGTTCAGTCAGACTTTCCCAGTAAACAAATGTCAATACATAATAAAGAAACAATAAATAATTGATGGGCTGTTATGAATGCCCCCCCCCAATATTTAAACACTGGTCTGATGGCCTTTCACTAACTGGTCAGTTTTAGATGAGTCAGCCCACAGCAGGACACTAGCTGTGAAAGAAAGATCCATCCAGCTAAGACCCTTGGGCTGTATGTGTCCCTTGGTCTATGCCATCAGCTCACTGACTCTGAGGACCCCATAATAAAAGAGCAGAAATAGATTGACTCAGGCCGTGTAATCACAACAATTAGTCGAAATGGCATGAAGCCCTCTCATCTATGCTTTTCAGCATTCTGACAAGCACCTAGGCTTGTTTAAAGTCCTGTAGACCTGTCACCTTCAGCACAGACCTAATGGATGTTGTTACTGTATCGCCCTACTCACATCTGTGTGCAAGGTATCCCCTTAACAGATTCACCAACCACCTCCTGTCTCCTAAAGGGAGCTGATTCACAAAGGCCCTAAAAGCATGAAGTGCCCTGATTTCGAATACTTTGGTGTTGGGTGCTCAAGATTGCCATGCCAGGCTATCTCCTGTTACTGTCCATTGTTCCAAACTGCTGCTGGTATCGCGTCTGATTCTTCTGCATCTTCTGAGGCCAAAGTTCTAAGTGTGTGAGGTTGCTGATGAGAGAGTGAGTTAGCAATGTCATGGTGCTCCAGCATGTGACAGGTAGAAAAAGAAATATTGTACTGCAAATCATACAAAACAAATTTCCTAAGTAACATGTGAATCATATCAGGTCTAACATATCTGTTGGTATGGGCTGCTACTACTGCCTCATTATTACAATAAAATCTTATCCTGCACCTGCTGAATTCATCTTGTCACTCCGTCAAAGCTGCTGGAATGAGTATGAGCTCACATGCAAGTGTGTTTTGATAATGTGTAAACATATTTATTAAATCAGTAGAAATGGTCTTATCTGCTTTTTTCTTGCATGCAGTTAGTTTTTGTTTTTTCAGTGGTGTTACTGCATGTTTGACCATTTTGTTTTGGATTCATCTGTTGGCTACCTGACCCCCCCATGCAATTTTCATAGGGCCTCTAATGAGCTGTTGCAATTCTCATGGGAAAAGTTGGGTACGAATCCACTGCAGCCTGTGGGGCAGTTGAGGGTACCTCCTGTGCTCTAGTCTGCTTGGGGTTCACCCCAGTGTCAGTAACCTCTGTGCATACAAATTCATGCAAGGCATTTGAGGCCTCACCTGATGGTGAGTCTAAGAAGCCACTGGCATGTTCTTTTTAATCTTGAATCAGCACCTGGCCTTACTGCACAACTTTATTTTTGGTCTGGTATTTGCCTGCCCTAGGCATTCCAAGAAGAGAAATAGCCTGTGTTAAAACTTCCAGCATAGACAGCAGATGCCTTAACTGATGGCCAACGTCTCTACTCTTCTTGCTGACTCAATGTGTCCCTTGTAAAGAAATTTCCCTTTCTGTTTTCTCTTTTTTCTTTCTTTTTTTTTAATTATATAGATCCATTCTGACAACTTTCTGTCATGACATGCCTCTTCCCTTGAGCTGTGGATCCCCTTTGTCCTACTCTGCCATTGTCCTCCACCTCTTTTTTAATGGATATATTATAACTGTAGAAGTTTGTCCCCTACTTTCATCTTGTCATTTCTTTTTATTCTATTCACAAATACACATATTCCTTATATTTTACAGTAAATTTCTATGTCTCCCTTTTTTATATTTTATAATTGATTTTTTTTTATATGGCTGATAAGTGGGAACTGTCTTTAGGCCAAACTGCCACTAACCCATGATGTGTAGGGCAAGCGACTCAATCCTTCTACCTAACTTGGACAGTCCTCTTGCATTTTTTGTCTTGCTGTCAAGCTGATTCACTGAATGCAAAATTTTGCTGTTACTTGAATAAGATTATACTGACACCTTCACCTGTAACAGTCATCTAATCAGCTTAAGGGAGGGCTATGGTTCAAGTAGGAAGCCTCTCAGTGTTCTTCTATATGTTTCTAACCCACATTAACCACTGTAAAGAAGGGCCTGCCTACCCCCTTGGTTCTTATCTTTCACAATCTTCTCTTCTTATTTTTTTAAATTTTATTTACTTTTATTTTTGTTTAATGTACTGTTATTTTTATTGTAACTCAACCACCTGTCTTGACATGTTCAAACCAAACCTTTTGCTGTTAGTGCAAGAATCAGAGGCAAAGCCACCATGCTAGTGGGGGGAGGAACAAAGACATAACATCAGGGGTGTATTTTAAATTACTGCTCTCCTGTACTTAACCAGTTGGCAGAATAACAGGTTTTGCATCAAGATGTGTCTTCTTAATGACGTGGTATCTGACAGTCAACCAACTGCCCTTGTTTGCAGTGAATGCATATTCAGCTGTTCTCCAGTAACCACCAAGATTATATGCTTAAACTCCTACCTGAAGCGATTTTTTTTTAATTTATCAGAGAAGAACATCAGCATGCCATTTACAGCATGGTGGTGCCTCTCACCCTGCAGCCACAGTCTGAATCATGTTAACTCATAAAGTAACTTACAACTGATTCCTAAGCACATCTAGAGTTTTTAAGGGTTGTCCCAAGGGCAACCGCAGACACCAAGCAACCTGACATGTCATGTTTTCCGTATTACAATTCTGCTCCCAAAGAATTCCCTAGCAGACTGAGGAGGGGGGGGCAGTATCCAAATAAATCCCATTGGCCAAGCCATCGCCTGCACAACCACACTGGTAAAATAATGAGGCGCAATATAAGACAAATAATTCAGGCCTTGACAGTGCCAGCAAGCTAGATGGGCTATAAACCATTGTATGACTTGTGTAGAGAAGCTGCATTTGCTTAACCTTTGAAGAAGTGTATTATGATCTACAGTCTCAAAGGCTTTTTTTCAGGTACAGATGTAGATCCTTCTTATGCACCTCCAAGGGTATATTTTTGTTACTTTAACTAGTGCTTGCTAAGGGGGGAAAGTTCCTTTTACCAAAATTTTATGATTCTGCATTGGTTCATATTTATCTGTCTTGTGTATTTATACAGATAGACAGATAGATGGACACTAAGCAGTCAAGTAAGTTTGTTTTGCAAGACCAGACAGCATTATTTTGGTAGTAAAGTTCATATTCTGCTAGTGTGGCATTTATCATATGACCCTTACCATTTTGGTACTTTATTCCTTCAATGGTATATATCATGTTGGTCACATATTGTTCATTAATTAATGTATTTATCTACTTTTTGTTGACCAGGTTAGTCTCATTAGGCCAGTAGCCTCTTTGTAGGCGAGACCTGTGGTGGTACTCTTACTGTGAAGGGGAAGTTTGACCATAGCATCAGGGAAATTCCCACTACTTATTTCAGTAAATCCAATGAGATCTTTTACATGTCTCTGAAAGCAGCACCACTGGAGACAGCCCCTGTTTCCTGACAGCAAGCATGGTGGAAAATTAATGTTTGTTCATGACCTACATCCCAGGAGCTCTACCAGTATGAACAAAAGCGGCAAGAGAGGGAGTCTCTGTCCAAGTCCTCTATATATAAAAGGGCTTTGACACTGTGGCATGTATAGCCATACTGTCTGATGATGTTAAACTAATTCATTCATTCTCTGATTACCCATGTAAACCATTTTAGGGCTGTGGGGTAGTAATACCCTGTCCCAAAACTCACTGTGTGCAAGCCAGAGGTACTAATCCTAAAAAGGGCACCAAATCATCACAGACACCCACACTTATTCAGTCACACTATACATAGACCTGTGGGCAGTTTAGAGTATCACCAGTTCACATTTAGCACACCTTTTGGGATGTGGGAAAAAACTGGAGCAACAGGAGGAAACCCATGTTGACACTAGGAGAGGATGTACAGACTTTGCATTGAAGGTATCCCAGATGAAAACCAAACTGCAGAACCAAATGTTCTGATGCAGCAGTGCAAACTGCCACACCACTGCATGGCCCACGTTGACAAATGTAATGTGAAAATCTACTAAGGGAAGCAAGGCCCAAAGCTGAAGGCTACCAAAGCAGGGTGTTAAGTCCACCTTGATGGCCTGAGCCATTGAATGATGAGTGTCTGATGATCATATGAGGAGCTCGCTGTAAGGTAACCTACTTATCCTTGATGAACTAAAGGTAATGTCAGAGGAACAAGCCTAGTGGCCATTACCTTGGCAGGTACTTTTAAATCAAAACTGATCGATGTTATAGGCTAAAGGATACTAAAACATGCTGGCCTTTCCAGTCATAGGGCTGCAGTGTAACTAAGCCTTTCCTAACATCCTTCGTAGTTATGTCTTGATACCAGTTTAGACGTCTATGTTTAGAAGGCTATGATAGGACATTTGCGTGTGCAGCTTGTAGACTCAATTGTGGCTCACCAGAGTTTGAGGGTTTATTCCAAGGAGGTGAGTGGATGGCTTCCATAACCTCACGTTTCATGAAAGGTAGCCATGACTTCAGAGGTTACTCTGTTTACCACTCTCCTTCAAACCACTGGTCAATACTCTCCTTGTCTCTTTTCATATTAGACAGCTTGCCATGGTTTCAGCCACTGGTGGCATGCAGTCATTCAAGGCACCATGTGCATGAGGTCTGGGTAAACATAGGATTAAGTCTCTGAGTTATTAAATTAGCTACTTGTAGCCTAGGGTGCTGGGCTTTATTCCTTCCTTCACTGTTTTCTACTGTGTTACTCTGAGCAAGTCATTTGACCAGACAGTGCTCCCAAATCTCCCGTAAAAGGGACGAAGGTTATGTTGCACTCATTTCTCTTTTTTTGACAAGACTTCACATGGCATTAAAGGGTCCAGTAGTCCAACTATCACAAAAAGTGTTTTACTGAGGTTGGGCCTTTTAGATAGCTCAAGACTATTCTACAAAGGAGCTATCTTAATTATTTCATGGTCAGGTAAGATATCATGCAGTGTTCCCATATGAGGCCATCAATTCTAATTTTGGTCAGACAGGGTAGCATGCTATTTGCCCATCTGAGGCTTTTCATACTAATTCATGGTCAGAAAGGGTAGCATGTTTGTTCCTATCCTTGAGATCAGCGATAACAGTGACATGTTTATTAATGTTTCATTACATCTTCTGAGAGTAGAAAACAAGAAGGAGGCCTTTGACATCTCAGTTTTTCCTATCCTTCTCTACACCCACTAGCCCACCAGAGTCTGTTAGTGATCTAATAACCTCAGCAGACCACTTAATAGTCCTTGTCTTACCTAGTGTCTTATGTTCTTGTTTAAAGACAAAATGAAAGTCACCAGTGGATTCCTCATCCATAAGCCATGAGTACATCATTACTCTGCAGAAATATGTCAGTATTTTAGCTATTGGGTTTGAGAAGGTTTCCATGCCAGGGTTTCAAACTGAACAGTAACCCTTCAAAATCTGTGCTCCCTTCTGTGCTGTGATTCTTATGAATTTGAGGTCTAGGGTCACTGCCCTGCAGAAATCCTTATTTCTGCGGCTATGTTTACAGCTGAAGTCCCATTTTTCAAAATTGGCCAAGTAACATTTGGGAGCATATACTATTCCATTTCATTCTTCATGTCTTTCTTGGCCTTTCAGCATGTCACATCACTGTGGTATTGCCCTCTTACTGATGTCCCTCCCCTGCTGTCGTCTTTAGTGCCTGTTTGCCATTTAAACTGAAATCAGCCAAAGATAGTTAGGCCTGTATCCTTCAGTGCCACAGAACCAATTTAAATCAGTTATTTTGATTGTTTATGCTTTTATTTTCTTTTTATTTGTTTTATACTTGTGTTTGACTCCTCACAGCTTACCATCAGCTGCTTCCAGGCCCCCTCCTTGTTCCCTGGTCTACTGGGCCAGCCTTACCTCCCCCTGGAATAATTCTAACCCATAGGTAGAACTGTTGAGAAGGTTCTGGAACCTAGGACACATCACACAACTGCCAGAAAGTGTGTTTTTTCCTAATTCCCATAATGCCCTGAGAGTGGGACATGAAATGGGTGTTAGCACTGTACCACCCTTCATTTCTAAAAGGGGCTAATATTAGCCAGCTACCCCACCCACCCTCAGGCAGCACTGTGTGGTTGTTTCCTCATTCTCCACAAGGGAAGTCAGACTGTGTGAGTGTGCCCCAAATCTGCTCAGTTCCCTCCTCCTGCCAGAATGGGCATGCCCATCCATCCTCCCTGTCTGCACAAAGTGCCCTTCCACTGTTTGAATTCAGGCTGCCTGTGCCATAGTCAGAGTCCCAAAACACAGAGACTGAATGGTAGAAAAATGGACCTGCATATACTAAGTTAGAGATGGCCATTTCTCTGGATAGTCTCTTTTGTCAGAAATATGGCAGTCTCGGGGTTTGTATATATATATATATATATATATATATATATATATATATATATATATATGTTCAGGGGGTCTTGTCTTTACTTCATCAGGTGTAGGGGAGGTTGTCTCCCTGCAAAAAAGCAGTTTAAACGATACGAGCAGTTCTTGAGATTTGGTCTTCTTCAAGATTTTCAACTTTTTATTTTTTTAGGCTTGTCTACACTTCGCATTTCGAGAGATGACATTTCAATATAGGGCCATTTATATGTGCATATATACTCTCAGTATTGCCTTCTTTTTGTCTAGAACACAATTATGCATGCTTAGTGAAATCTTGCATACTGCAGACAATTGGCTAAGTCAAAGTCACTTTTAACAAGACACATTCCATGTGTGCCACTCATATTTTAGGAACATAGGAAGTTACTAGGTTAATGGCTCTAGGGCCTTTATAAGCCTAGCCAAGTTCTACCCTTATTTCCATGATCAGCACCTGTTGCCTCTGTCCAAGAGGGACACAGGTGGAACCCCCGGGGTGAATTTAGGGTTACCCATCCAATTGTCCAGATTGGGTTTGAAGAGGGTTAATGAGGTGCTCTGTTTGACATGAGTGGGAGTCTGTTCCAAAGGTGTGGTAACATCTGAGAGACAAATATGTCCCTCTAGCATGTTCTATTAATGTCACATACCAGGTTAAGGTCTATAGAGCAAGTAACCCATGTACCGTTTGACTTACGCATATGCAGCATTTCCAATAAACCAGGGTCAGAGATTGCCTCTGAGTAGTCTATATGAAACAGAGTAAAGTGACAGTGATTTCAGACAATCCACATAAAACTGATGGTGAAGACCTTGATTTTTTCTTGTGAATAACCTTTGTGGTCTCTCCAATTGCTGCAGGTGCTTGGAAAGGTACATATCAAAAGGGGTGTTGTATTCAATTATATGAGGGAAGAATACAGGGCAGTTATAACATATTTTTTTTCTGGAGGAAATGCTCTTACTTATGAGATCAGCAACATAGAATGCCCTTCTTACTACTGTGGAGACATGGTGGTCAAAGGTAAGGTTGCTGTCAACCTGTGTGCCCAGGTCTCTCATCACTGAGTGCGCACTTAAGGTGTTGCTGTTGCTGTGGTAATTACCAGGAACATCGCTCTTACCAAAAGGAATGGTAATACATTTTTTATTGAGTTTAAGGCTATGACTTTGGCACTAATCATTTGTTTGTGTAAGACCCTCTTATAGGATGTTGACATCATTTAGAGATTTTATGACCGCTCCCAGTTTGCAGTCATCAGCAAACTTTGTCAGCCACAGACCTTTAGTTTTTGCTTGTACTTTAGAGAAATAGATTCCAAACAGTAGAGGACCCAGGACTGATCCCTGTGGAACACCACTGGTTAAAGGTCTGCTGTTGGAGGTCGATTCCCCATTTGACT
The DNA here is from genome assembly GCF_019279795.1 of Protopterus annectens. Classification (NCBI taxonomy): domain Eukaryota; kingdom Metazoa; phylum Chordata; order Ceratodontiformes; family Protopteridae; genus Protopterus; species Protopterus annectens. The sequence goes on from NC_056731.1 coordinate 633,336,052, forward strand.
CTATGAGTTATATCAGTGAACCAGTTAGCGACCCATCTAACAATATAAGGGTTGATGCCTAGTTGGGTGAGTTTGTCAAAGATGTCTGAATGAGGGATATTGTCAAATGCCTTGGCTGTGTCCAGGTAGGCTCTATGCACAGATTTCCCTTCATCCAGGGCCTTGGTGACTGTCTCAAAGAAGTCCACCAGGTTTAACAGGCATGATCTCCCATCGAGAAAACCAAACTGAGTAGGGTCAAGTGTTTGGAGATTACTTATATCTTTGTTGATAAGGTCCATAATGATTCGCTCCATGGCCTTGCAGATATGGCTAGTCAGACTAACAAGTCTATAGTTCCTGGGGTCATTTGAAGTATGACCTTTGTGCAAGGAATAACGGTGGCCATTTTCCATTCAGCTTGGACAAAGCCAATGCTTAGACTATTATTGAAAAGACTACCCAATGGTATAGCTAATTCTTGTTGGGGCCCATGTGGGATGCAGCTTAGGATGCTATTAGGTCCCATAGATGCTGTGTTTTTGACCTTAGAGAGAGCATTTATGACCTGATCTTTAGAGATACAAGGAAAGGGACAGATGGTAGAGATGTCATGGGGTATGTGTGGCAGGGACAGGGGAGTGCAGTTTTCACAGAACCTGTCATCCAACAAGTTAGCTATGTCGACAGGCTCAGTCTATGTGGTATCATTAACTTCCAGTTCAGCACAAATCTGGGCAGATGTAACTAAAGAATGCCTTAAAGTTGTTCTTAGTTGAGGAAGCTAATATGGATTCGTAGTTTGCTTTGGAGGACTTCACAAGAAGCATTACTTGCTTGTATAAGCTGAGGAGGGAGTGTTTCCAGTTTAGGACTTGCTCCCTCTTGCTCTTAGCCAGCAATTTCTTCCTTTTATTGTAAAGCCTGTTAATAGCAATTGTCTGCCAGGCAGGTTTGCTCTTTCTTTGGTGAGCTTATTTTGGTCCCATCATGTATGGCCAAATCAATGCAGTTGTACAGGTGTTTGTATAAAGCATTGCTGTAGAACTCAGCATAGTTGCCAGTTCCATCTGAGGGGGGAGGTGCAGTGAAGCTATTTATACCATCCTGTAAGAGGTTATAATCTGCTTTGGAGAAGTTTTTTAGTTTAGTTACTGCTGGGGATCTTACCTAAAGTCTTGCCACTTAAGTTTTATAATTAGCTCTTCTTTCAAATGCACTTATGTCAATGAATGTACACTTAGATGTCCTAATGCTGGTGTCTGTCATGTCCTTGATTATGTACATATATCCTGTACTCCCATAACTATGTTTTTACCTGACGACATACTTCTTGCATAAGCTAGCATGCTTTCTTGTGCTCCTTCCTTAGTTTACTTACCCTTCCTCTACTCGTCTCTGTGTTGCTAGGTTAAATAGCTACCTGGCCATGATCTTTCTTCTTGAATGCTTTATATGAATTTCAGTTTGACACTTTCTTTAGCATTAAGTTCCAGACCGAGACATTCTGTCTGTACCAAGTTGGGCAAGTTCACATCTAATTTGCTATGATCTTGGTTGTAAGTTGGTTTGATATATTCTCCATTGAAATACCAGTCATGTTATAGGAGATTCTTGTTAGGAACATAAAAAAGATGCAGATCATCTGTCTTATAAACAGAGATAGATTTAGGTGCGGTCATGTCTGTCAGAACATGATATGCTTTTGGATCTCTGGATGTGACTTGGCCACTGTATGTGATCCCACCAGTGTCCATCCTGTCTAATTTTCTTTTTTTTTTTTTTTTTTTTGTGCATGTCCTAGTAATGAGTCTTTTCCCTGATTTAGGAATAATCACTGCTGTCTGTCTTATATTAGGATTTGACATTGTTTGGGAAACTGATGAAATGTTTATTCCAAAATGTAGGATCTCTGGATTTCAGTCTAGGAAGAGTATTGGTTTTCTGTATATGAGGTTTAAAAATTCTTTTAAGTTTTTAAAAAAAGGCAGGCACTCACATTCTGTAAGCACCTGTTAACTGTGCCACTGACATCTTTATTACATGCAAGAATCTAATGTAAATTATGTTTTGTAGTACTGTATGATTGTGTGCAAGTGTTCCTACAGTCCATACCCAACAGTACTGTGCTTGTAAACGTGTCACTGTTTCATGTGACAGCATCATAGAAGATGCTTCATCCTGCTCTGTTATTATGGTGACTGCTATTGCATCCCAAACTGCATTATCTTATGCATACTAACCCTCTGTGAAAGTGTATTTCAAGTGCTGTGCTCATTAGTAAAATCAAGTACATCTTGGAATTTTAAAGCTGCTGTCTGTGATGTAGCACATTTAGAACTACAGACATGGGGCAGTGCTTGCATGTTTAGAACTACAAATATGGGGCGGTGCTTGCATGTTTAGAACTACAAATGTGGGGCGGTGCTTGCATGTTTAGAACTACAAACATGGGGCGGTGCTTGCATGTTTAGAACTACAAATATGAGGTGGTGAACATAAATCAAGTGCTGAAACTTTGAACAGAGTTGATCCTGACACTGAACCTTCTGGTACCAAACAGGTAATTGACACTTGTTCCAAATAAAAATTGTGAATTTAGAACTTCCTTCTGTTAGAATATGTGAGCATGTCAATCACCTTTAAAAAATGTAAGTATACATAGCATTGCTATGTTACTTGGTACCCATGAATTTACTGCTCTCATCAAAGAATTAAAGCTGAGTAAACATCCATATGTTGGGGCAACTCAAGGGAAGCCAATTCCTTTTCCAATGGAGAACATGCTATTTCTTTAATTCACCCATGTATCTAGTTCAGCATTTCTGACTCCCTCCCGTTTCCCATTTTCTTCATGTAGCCCATTGAGATACATAGTTTGTCATGTTTTGACAGTAGTCAATACTATCCTACCTCAGACTGGGAATAAGGGAACCATAACCTGAGATTCCTGTCTGTATGCTTATGCAAAAATGTAGGATCTCTGATTTTCAGGTTCAGCCTGGGAAAATAACTAGTTAAGTGTTTCCCTTACTACTGATTAATGGCTAAGGTATTTGCCTCTCATGGAGAAGGTACAAGGTTTGATCCTGACCTTCACCAATATCCCTTGGTCTCTGTGGGATTCCTCTCACCTCCTCAAAAATCATGCTGAATGTTTCCACCTGAAACACACCAAAGAATGGAGCTTTGGGCAGCAACACAGAATCTAGATGGTGCCTATAGGGGAAAGAGTTGTATAGATCAAGCACTTTGGGCATCAACTGTGGTGCACAGTATTCTTAATATAGGAGAATGCAGATCACAGACTGCACACTGTGTCATGGCTTGCCACTCAGTGGTGTAAAAATTGGCTGTTAAGTGATTTGGTCATGTTTATTAATGTCAGCATGGGTATTTGCCATTTGAGGACATGGCCTAACCCAACTTATGCCAGGGGACCCATGCTAATGGCTAATGATGGTGGGAGGAGTGTATATGCCTCTATTGGCCAGTGTGAACCCGTCATAAGGCCCAACCCTAAGCTGCTGACTGGCTAGTATCTAATTGCCCAGCTTGAGTTAACTAGAATAACTCTGTTGAGCAAAAGCTGGATATAAAACCAATCAGCCTGCAAAACATGAACTAAGAATTCCAATAGAACAAACAAAGAAGTGACAAACATGGCAGATACAAATCCAAACATTTATTCACCAACAAGTAAGCATTTTCACATAGATAAACCACTCTTCACCAGACTTTGAAAAAGCTGTACATACTCCTTGTTTAAATACATCATAACTAATCACTAATAATCTCATTAAACAATTGATCAAATAAACTCATTAGTTGCTATGGTAATACTGCAGTCAATATACAGTACTCTCCCTCTCCATTGCAATGATTGGGTTCACTAGCAAAACCCACTAAAGCAATAAAGAAATAATAAAAAATAAAACATTTAGCACTCCTCTCTCAATGTTATATAAACCTTTAAAAAGACTTACTATGATGCCTAAAACATAAAAACACATTTTTAAAAGTTAGTTTCCAAAAACCGGAACCATTCACCTCATGCAAACTTCATTATATCAGTCATAATATAGAGTGAAAAGCATGTAAAAAACACTTTATTTAAAAAAATAACTAAAATATTATCATGTCATCCTCTGTGCCTAACATATAGGCACTTATAGAAAATATAATTAAATATAGTGGATGACATGATGGTAAGGAGGAGGCTGGACATCCTATGTATCCAGGAGACAAGATGGAAAAGCAGTCCAACAAAGTCACTTGGCCTGGGATCTGGACTCTACTACTCAGGAGGAGGAAAATAAACTATAAATGGTGGGGGAGATAGTCCAGAAAACAGTGAAGGATGTCATTAGAATTTGTGATAGACTCATGGCCATCAGACTTCATTGTAAGGGTAAGGCACCATTCATAATCTCAGCTTATGCCCTACAGCAGGGGCAGTGAAGAAAAGGACGTATTCAGACAACAGTTGCAGGACTTGCAGGATAAAGCAGGACAACATTAACTGATGTTAATAATGGGTGACCTGAATGCACATGTTGGGAAAGACAGAACAGAATATGAAGACTGCATTGGTCCACATGGGTGGGGCAGCAGGAATAAAGGAAAGACCATTCTAGACATCTGCCTGACAGATGGCTTGATGGTGACCTACACATGGTTCAGCAAGAGAAACAGTCACAAGATCGCATATAAGAGTAGCCAATCAGGTAGACTTCCCCCTAGTGAGGAAAGGGCACTGAGGTACAATCAGTGACTGTAAAGCCATGCCCATGAAATAGTCACCCCAGAGCATAAACCACTTGCTGCCATAGTCAGCTGCAAGCAGTGATCAGAGAAGGTTCTAAGGTCAATAGAGAGTAGGCTGAAGACCTGGAAGTTAACTGGAGAGAAAGCACAAAGAGTTCAAGAAATTACTCCAGGTTCTAGCACCTCAGAAAGAAGAGAAAATAGGTGGAGTTGAAGAATGGGAGAGCCTCAAAACAGCATGTGTGAGAATTACAGAACAGATATGTGGCTGAGCCAGCTATGGAAATAAGGTACATAAGGAAAGCTGGTGGTGGAATGCAGAAGCCCAGGAAGTCATCAAAAGAAAGAAGGAGTGCAGGAAAAAGTGGGAGATAGAAAAGACAGAGCAGGCTAAGAAGGAATACTGGTTGGCTGACAAAGAGGCTAAAAGATGAGTTGCAGTAGTAAAGAACAAGGCATCAGAGGCACCTGTCCAGCTTCTACAAACAAAGCTTCTGGGTGCCACAAATAAACTCTGTCAGGTTGCAAGCCAAAGACAGAAAGACAAATAAGATAGTCAGAGTCACCCTTCTTAAGGGATATCAACAACAACCTGCTCACCAGCCGACAGGAAATCACAGGCAGATGGGAGGCTTACTTTCAGCAGTTTCTGAATCAATAAACCATACAGAAGGTGTACTGTCCCAGACATAGCCTACAATAAAAGAAGAAGAGGAACCCACCCTAGAAGAAGTAAGAACAGCACTAAGGAAAACAAAGTGGGTGAGATAGGGGAAAAAATAGCTCCTGGGAGTACTCATAGCAGTATGGAAAGGAAGATGGATCCCAGATGACTGGAAAATAAGCAAACTAGTGCCAGTGTTCAATAACAAAAGGGACATCCACAACTGTGGGCAGTACAGAGGCATTAAACTCCTTTCAAACTGCATGAAAGTTCTGAAGAATGTGATTGATAAATGAATAGACAGAGAGTAGAAAGTAAGATGGGAGATAAAGCAGTGGACTATTTCAACAATATGTTTATCAATGTTCTAAACTCTGTCGCTCCTATTAGAAAAATAAGAGCCAATGCAAATTATGCTCCATGGCTGCATAGGGATACCAGAGCACTACTCAAATCTAGAGATAAGGCCCAGAAAACATGGAAAAAAGACAGTTCCTGTTAGGCCATGCAAAACTATAAACAACTTAGGAATCTAGCCAAGTAAAAGACCAAACTAGACAAACAAAACTTTTTAAGTCTCCAAAACAAATACCCAACCCCCCCCAAGGTTTTGGCACTTCATCAACTCCCTCTTAAAACATGGTAAAACAACCCCCCTACCCCCACCTCCACACATAATGATAAGCACGAGATCTCTTCCCAATTTAATCATCATTTTATAAACTCAATCCAGACTTTGTCCACCCAGCTATCCAAAAATATTCCCACACCTACATCTTCAAATGTCAACCCACCAAGTAACCCTACTACAACACCAAATAATTTACCCCCTTCAATCTCTCAACTGTTCCAACAACTAAAATCAAAAAACTTGTTTCAAACCTCAAACCTACTACTTTAGCTGCAGACGGTCTACCTGCTACCTTTCTAAAAATGGCAGCTGACTCACTGGCTTATCCAGTTTCAGTCCTCATCAACCGGTCCATCTGGGAAGCCTACGTCCCCCAAATTTGGAAAATATCCTACGTCATACCACTACATAAAGGTAGCCACTCCTATGACTTCTCCAACTACTGCTCAAATAGCCATACTGTCACCCTTATCCAAGCTCCTCGTAAAATGTATTCATTTTCAAGTCATGCAACATCTGAACACATATAATCTTCTCTCCCTCATGCAACATGGCTTTCTCCCACATCACAGTACAACTACTGCACTTCTGTCTTTCACAAATCAAATTAATTAACATAGGAACAAAAACAATTTTGTATCTGCTACTTTCCTGGACCTGTCCAAAGCATTTGACATGGTGTCACACCCAAAACTCATAGAAGCCCTCACATCCCTGTCCTTTGCTACCCCTACCATATCCTGGTTTAACAGCTAGCTCACCGATAGACAGCAGTCTGTCCAGTTGCAAGAGGCTCTATCCCTCTACTTTTTCTCTGTATTCACTAATAAACTGTACACTGCCAGACAACAAGCCTTCCTTGTACCATACGCTGATGACATGACACTCATCTGCGCAGCCCCATCTCTCTATTCTACAGCAACTGGTCCAAGAATCTTTCTCTGCTACTGAAAATTGGATGACTGATACCCAACTTATCCTTAACCCCAACAAGACTAAATTACTTCTATTTACGCCAAACAAATCCAAATCTACTCCCCTAACCTTCTCCATCTCATCCAAAAACAGCACTCTAATCACTCCTTCAACCCATACCAAACTCCTCGGGGTAGAAATTGATAAAAATCTCTACTTTGATATTCACATAGCACAAACTATCCAAAAGGTCCATAAAAAAAATGGGATCTCTTTATCGGCACAAAAACTTTCTCACTGATAAAGCAAGAATCACCTTAGCCCAAACTCACCTTCTCTCTATGCTCACATAAGCAGCTCCAGTACTAGCCCGCATTAGAAAAAACAATCTAGAAAAAATTGAATCCTGCTACAATAAAATTGCAAAATTTGCCAATAACTCCCCATTCAGAACCCATCACTGCTAAGTATTAAAAAACCTTAAATGGCTTGAATAAACCCAACCACTCACCCATCAACAGCTGACTACCGCATTCAATATCCTTACCAACCCGGAAAAATCTCCTGCCCTACAACACCTGCTCACTCACTACACTACTACTCACACCTTCACTCTACAAATAAAATGCTCCTCTATACCACAAGGGCCAATAACATTGCTGGAAAATCTCTCTACTCACATATCATAGTGAAGGCCTGGATCAACCTCCCCACCCCTATTACCTCTGCCACAGATGTTACTCAATTCAAAAAACTTGTTAAGTCACATCGATTGGAAACTTGGATCTGCCCATGTATAACTTAATTCACCTTCTTCCTGTAACTGGACTTCTCTAACCAAAACTGAACCTACTTTGAACCATATGCATTGACATTTCTTACACCTTATTTTACTATGTCACCTATCCTAGTCTAAGCTAACCACCTTAGAATACCTCGACATGCCCTATCATGTAAAGGTTTTGACTAGTCTTCTCATAGCAAGCATTTAGTAATTCAGCTTAACTGTTATACTCTAACCTAAATTAGAATTATGTATAACTTTTTGATTGCTTTCATGTTATGTTTGTACCTTGTTAATGTAATATGTTTTTGTAACTGTTACTTGTCTTATATGTTCGGAGCTTTTCTCCCCGGGCCTCCTTAACAAATGTAAAGTAAATAAATAAAATAAATAAGCAGTTCAGATTCAGATCAGGATGCAGCACAACTGACTCAATGTTTGCAGTGAGACTGATAGCTGAGAACAAGATAGAGATAAGGAAAGAGTCCAAATGGGCATTCCTAGACTTGGAGAAGCCATATGACAAGGTCCCAAGAAAGCTTATTTGGGCAGTCCCGTGGTGGTTTGAAGTCTAAAAATCATTTCTAGAATTAGTGCAGGCTATGTAAAATGATTAAAGTATGTACAGTGTTTGGTCTCATGGTGGGGCTTCCAGTGAGAGTGGGTGTGTATCAGGGTTCAGCTCTGAGCCCACTGCTGTTCATAATGGTGATGGACTGCATTAGCAAACAGATTGAAGGGGACAGATCAACAAAGCTGCTGTATGCAGATGATGTGGCATTACAGGCAGACTCTGAGCAAGAACTTCAGCAAAGGATAGGAGAATGGAATGCAAAACTGAAGGTACATGGGATGAAACTGAGTAGAGAAAAAAACAGCTGTAATGGCAGCAAATGAAGGAAATCAAAAGAAGGTGAGAATTTAGGTAGAAGAGAAAATACAGGAATGGGGTAACGGCTTTAAGTATCTGGTAGAGGTTTGAATGAGGAGGTTAAAGCTAGAATCACAGGGGCTGCAGCCAATGGAAGAGTAAGTAGCAGGAGTACTGTATGACACAAGGAATGCCAAGCAAGCTGAAACGTAAGGAGTACAAAGAAGTGGTGTGACCCGTTCTACTGTATGGTACAGAAACTGGGGCAGTAAAGGCAGACGTACCTCTCAACTGTACAGATTTTCCCAGAATGTCCAGATTTTTGCCTCATATTTTTGGCGTTTTTCATAAAATTGTGGTTTTTCTAGCAAATTAGTGGCAAATCATTAAAGACTGAAGTTTAAAAATAAAGACAGACAATTGAATTTCACACTTCATACCCTTTAGAATAGTCATTCTAATGCAAACCCTGCCATTCTATCAACTTTCTAAGTTTGTAAGAGCAATATTTAAAAATTGTCCCTATTTTTGGGCCTTTATCCCACTTTTATTTATGGCTTTGTCCAGAATTCTTGCTCTAAGAATTTGAGGGGTATGAAGGCAGAGCAGATGAAAAAAGTTAAAGCTGACAGTGATAAAGTGACTGAGATGGGCAAAAGGATGCACACTATGGGACAGACAAAGAAATAAGAATGTCAGAGCAGAGGCCAGAGTAGCTCCAGCTACAGAAAAGGTCAAAGAGAACAGCTTATGGTGGTTCAGGCAGAAGATCTGGAACAGACAGGAAGAAGGTAAGAGAAAACGAGAGCATCTAGCAAATGGATAGATTGTGTGAAAGAAGACCTGCGACAGTCAAGCATGACTGTTGATAACGGTAGGAGAGTGGCACTGAATCAAGAGATGGTGACAGATAACATGACACCCCAACACCATGTAGAAATGAGAAAAAAGTGGTAAATGAATGATGATGATGATTGTTTTACTGCTGCTGTAATGACTTTAAAAAATATATAAAAGGTGTAGCATTTTCTGGAAGACCAATAGAAATCTTCTTCTTCTTTCGGCTTTTTCCCGGTTAGGGGTCGCCACAGCGGATCACCTGTCCGCTCATGATTGGCAGTGGAGTTTTACGGTGTCGAGTTGCCAGCCTGGCGCCCAACCTTCCACAGAAGGCACACACACTCACACCTAGCCCCAATTTAGAGTGTCCAATCCACCTACAGCATGTCTTTGAGATGTGGGAGGAAACTGGAGCACCTGGAGGAAGCCCACGCGACCACAGGGAGGAAGTGCAGACTCCACACAGAAGGCACCCCAGCCGAGAATCGAACCGGAGAACCTCTTGCTGTGAGGCGGCAATATAAGACCAATAGAAATATTGCAGCTTAAGTATTATTAAGTATGGTCAAGTCCAGTTTACTTATGTATGCTGGTTTTAGCCCCAAAGGATTAGTTGGAATGAAATGAGCAGATTTAAAGAAATGATATCACTGTAATGTGCTGCTGCCGCACTAAAGTACTTTTTAGTTCAGTGCTTTTACTTTTAAAGTTATAGAGTCTTGATAAACGTGGCTACCCAGTTGTATGGTGCTGAGAAATTAGAATTTTGTGTTTCACAGGTAAATACTAGGCTAGCTGCCATTTTTTCTTAGTGAGAATCTAACCCAGTACCTCTTGCCTGTAACACCTTAACCATTATGCCAACCCCAGCTCCAGAGTTGAAGTTGAAAAAAAGACCCTTTTTGTTACATTTTACCACTTAGATTAAAGAAAGGCACTGTACAGACTTTCCTACTTTGCTACATTTTAGCTATTAAACAAGGACATTGTATGCAGACACTTTTTTGTTACATTTCAGATGCTAAATGAAAATATCAGTGTGTCATTGTATGTATTTTTTAATGCTTGTTTCCTGATGTACATTTGTCAGACATTAACTTTCCAGGAAAATGAACCTTGAATAAATGCCACTAAATGCACTGAGGGTTCATGCTGTCTTTTCTCTATCTTGCAGCATCAAGCTTTTGGCAGTGCAGGAGCTGACTGATCCAGATGCATTAGAAAAGGTACAGATTTTTTTTCATTTCCATTTGTTTAGTAGCATTTTGCAGGGCAGAGATTAATGAAACATTTAACACTCAGTGTTATCTTTAAAATGTTTAAATAAAATAGATTGTTAACAGGAGGATTCTGCTCACTTCACTATACTGCAGTATGCTGTTATATTCTGTTCAGATATGAAGTGTAGAAGGTACCATAGAAGTTCATAAGGCAGCATTAACAAATCTTTCATTGAAGAATAGCACATACCAATACAATAAATAAATCCCATGGGGAAAAAATAGATCAAACTGAGAAAAAAATAGATCAAACTGCTAATGAGGTATCAGTTCTGTATTTGCTTGGAAATGGTGTTGTGATGCCTGTGTTTTTTATTTCACCCCTCCACCTGCACACTTTATACACTTTACTCCACCACTGCACTACTTTTAGGCAAGTGCACAACTAAGAGCATTGTTTTCCATTATTTGTGTTGCCAGTACAGTAATTCAGGAAGATCTTTCCAAGAAACGCTTCTAGTTTTTGGAACTTAATATGCTCTTGTACATCTTGGACGTGAACTAGAAACACAGCGGTGTGAGGAGGAGTCGTGCTGCAGGGAAAATCTCCCAGTAGTCTTTGTCACTTGTGGATATGGGTTTTGTATATTAGGAAATACCACCCCAAGCAGAATACTACTGTTAGCATTTTGTAATTCCACTGGTACAAATTCTCTTATTTTTTGCCCGCATGAAATGTCTTCATTGTTTAGACTTCACAAGATAACACAGAAGCTGTAATGTTTAACATGGTTACAGGAATTATCTGAGAAACATTATATTGCAATGAACTGCCCACTGCCTGGTATTATAATAATAAGAAACATTCAGTGCTTCTAGTGCTTTCTAGTCAGCTGCGTGCTGATTATAAATGCTAGTTTGGACCATTAATTTGCTTATCAAAAGAATGCAACACCGTCACATGTGGTGCAGCCTATTACATGTTTTTAGTTTGCTTCAAAGAATATGTCAGTAGGGTGGAAGGGAAGAGAATGCATTTTCAATTTTTGTAAAGAATGGATTTTTTTTTTTTGTTGCATTCCCTCAGTCAAAGCATTTTCACTCTTTTCTACTTCACAGGTTTGTCGTTTCATTTATACCATTTAATCTAATTGTTTTCTTTTAGAATCTCTTGATCACTATCTTTTAAAGGATCTTTCTTAAAAAAAACGTGATGAATGTTTTATTCCATTAATTCCTTCTTTAATTTTCTGTTATCCATTTTATCGTGCTCAGGGTAGTCAGAGACTGTGACAACGCTCAACTAGAGGCATAAGGCAAAGAACAATTTCTGGATGAGATGTCAGTCCATTGTAGAATGAGTTCTGAGATACATTAACCACAATGAGGAATGAACTCATTATCAGCAAATATGCATATCTCTGAATCGCATCATGTTACCACTAATGATAACACATTCTTGTGTTAATCACCTTTGGGAGCCCATGTATCACTTTCACGCTGGCACCCCTTTATTCTCACACACACACACACACACACACGCGCGCACATATATATTCACATAGACATGCATGCATGCTTTCACACAGTCAAAGCTTGTACACCTATAGGCATTTTGGGGGGCTTGTCAGTTCACCTTTTGGCACTCTTTTGGGATATGGGAGGAAGCAGGAGAACTAGGAAAAATGGGGAAAAAAAAGTAGGGATGCAGAGAATGTGCCAAATGCACACAGGAGGCACTTAATTTGGGAAATGAACCAGAGAAAGTATCTCTAACTACTGTGCACCCGTACTTTCACTCAGTTACTTGGAATATAAGCAGTGCATATTCATGATTTAGTGGGCTTATTTTCCACTGAACTGCTTAATATCATCTCTCTCTCTCTCTCTTTTTTTTCAGCTGTTTATTTTTATGGTTTCTGACAGTTCACGCACAGAACACAGCTTATGAATAAAATTAATAACATCATTAGTCATTCTTCAGGTAAAATTAATTTCTTAACATATCATTAGCAATCATGAACAAAATATGTAACTTCATTGTATTTGTATGACAGTCCTGTAGCTACAAAGGAGCCGTATCTAGCAAAAACTGAAATGCATAAGCATAAAAACACAAATTGTTTTTGGGGGGGTTTACTGCAGGTACCTGCATGCTAGTAGTGCATGACTCACCTGCTGTCTGCCACTTGCTTGAAAAAGCAGGTGCTTGAACTCTCTTTAGCCTGATCTACTGCTTCTACATAGCTTACCCACCACCTAACCCAAAACTATATAGCCATTCCAGAACTGTAACCCTGAAATGCCTTCCCATTTCCCAAAATGAGTCTTCACTCCCCTACCCTAAATCTCTACTCCCCTTCCCTAACCCTAAAGTCCCAGATCACTCCTAAACCTAAAACTCCAACCCCCTCCCTAAACCTAAAGTTCCCAGTCGCTCCCTAACCCTAAAACTCATCTTCTGCTCTCTAAACCTAAAACTCCATTCCCATTCCCTAACTTAAAAATCCCTCCTCACTCCCCAACCCTGAAATCCCCCCCTCCATTCCATAAGCCTACATCCCCACTCCTTCCCCACAGTTTCTCACCCAAACTCATATCTGAGTTGGATTGCAAGCATAAGCCTACCTAAGTTAAAAGGTACTCGAGTACCTGCCTTTGAGACAGTGGTTTTCAAGTACCCGGGACTCAAAACACCTGCAGTATTCCTTTTTTCCCCCTCTTATATCAGTTGTGCAAACAAGACTTTCAAATGAACTGGACGGTTATAAGGATAAGAGAATTCATTTTGATTCGTTTGCTGGACTTCATCACTTCCAGAATCCCAGTTCTGTTTTATTGTTATCTGTACATGTATATTTAATGGAAAGTGACACCAAACTGCGTGTTCTCTATTGACCCAAATTTGGGCTTGCAGGCATCACTTATACAAATTGGTATTTTGTAGTGGTTTATGTTTTATGACATTTTTCTGTCTCTTTTAAACAGGATTGTTTTTATCCACTTTCTGTTATTTTGATGCAGCTCTCTGTTCCTTTATATAGTTAATTTATTGATTTTATATCTAGAATAGTCAAGTGCTATCTTAGAGCATGTTCTGCTAATTAATGATTGCTAGGTAATGTAGCAAATGTGTAAAACTATCAGTTTTATCAGTCTAAAAAAATGTTTGCATTCACCTTTCAGATTGTTATTTTATTCAGATGTTGGTTTGAAAGATTTTAGTGCACTAAAGGCAAGTAATATTGTTGGCATCATCATTTCGCAGCATTTGTAGAGAAGAGCTAATCTGGTTTTATAGTGCCGCTTACACTTCACACTGATAACTCCTTGTAGACTGAGGTTATTACAGAGAACGTTCCCGGACACCTTGTTTACTGAAGTTATTACAGAGAATGTTCCCTGACACCTTGATTACGAAGGTTATTACAGAGAATGTTCCCTGGCACCTTGTTTACTGACAGTATTACACACAACGTTCCCTGACACCTTGTTTACTGAGGTTGTTACACAGAACGTTCCGTGACACCTTGTTTACTGAGATTATTACAGAGAACTTTCCCTGACACCTTGTTTACTGAGGTTATTACACAGAACGTTCCCTGACACCTTGTTTACTGAGGTTATTACACAGAACGTTCCCTGACACCTTGTTTACTGAGGTTCTTACACAGAACATTCCCTGACACCTTGTTTACTGAGGTTATAACACAGAACATTCCCTGACACCTTGTTTACTGAGGTTATTACACAGAACATTCCCTGACACCGTGTTTACTGAGGTTATTGCACAGAACGTTTCCTGACACCTTGTTTACAAGGATTATTACAGAGAACATTCCCTGACACCTTGTAGACTGAGGTTATTACAGAGAATGTTCCCTGACACCTTGTTTACTGAGGTTATTACAGAGAACGTTCCCTGACACCTTGTTTACTGAGGTTATTACAGAGAACATTCCCTGACACCTTGTTTACTGAGGTTATTACAGAGAACGTTCCCTGACACCTTGTTTACTGAGGTTATTACAGAGAACATTCCCTGACACCTTGTTTACTGAGGTTATTACAGAGAATGTTCCCTGACACCTTGTTTACTGAGGTTATTACAGAGAACATTCCCTGACACCTTGTTTACTGAGGTTATTACAGAGAACATTCCCTGACACCATGTTTACTGAGGTTATTACAGAGAACTTTCCCTGACACCTTGTTTACTGAGGTTATTACAGAGAACGTTCCCTGACACCTTGTTTACTGAGGTTATTACAGAGAACGTTCCCTGACACCTTGTTTACTGAGGTTATTACAGAGAACATTCCCTGACACCTTGTTTACTGAGGTTATTACAGAGAATGTTCCCTGACACCTTGTTTACTGAGGTTATTACAGAGAACATTCCCTGACACCTTGTTTACTGAGGTTATTACAGAGAACATTCCCTGACACCTTGTTTACTGAGGTTATTACAGAGAACTTTCCCTGACACCTTGTTTACTGAGGTTATTACAGAGAATGTTCCCTGACACCTTGTTTACTGAGGTTATTACAGAGAACATTCCCTGACACCTTGTTTACTGAGGTTATTACAGAGAACGCTCCCTGACACCTTGTTTACTGAGGTTATTACAGAGAACATTCCCTGACACCTTGTTTACTGAGGTTATTACAGAGAACATTCCCTGACACCTTGTTTACTGAGGTTATTACAGAGAACATTCCCTGACACCTTGTTTACTGAGGTTATTACAGAGAACGTTCCCTGACACCTTGTTTACTGAGGTTATTACAGAGAACGTTCCCTGACACCTTGTTTACTGAGGTTATTACAGAGAACGTTCCCTGACACCTTGTTTACTGAGATTATTACAGAGAACATTCCCTGACACCTTGTTTACTGAGGTTATTACAGAGAACATTCCCTGACACCTTGTTTACTGAGGTTATTACAGAGAATGTTCCCTGACACCTTGTTTACTGAGGTTATTACAGAGAACATTCCCTGACACCTTGTTTACTGAGGTTATTACAGAGAACATTCCCTGACACCTTGTTTACTGAGGTTATTACAGAGAACATTCCCTGACACCTTGTTTACTGAGGTTATTACAGAGAACGTTCCCTGACACCTTGTTTACTGAGGTTATTACAGAGAACATTCCCTGACACCTTGTTTACTGAGGTTATTACAGAGAACATTCCCTGACACCTTGTTTACTGAGGTTATTACAGAACATTCCTGACACCTTGTTTACTGAGGTTATTACAGAGAACATTCCCTGACACCTTGTTTACTGAGGTTATTACAGAGAATGTTCCCTGACACCTTGTTTACTGAGGTTATTACAGAGAACATTCCCTGACACCTTGTTTACTGAGGTTATTACAGAGAACATTCTCTGACACCTTGTTTACTGAGGTTATTACAGAGAACGTTCCCTGACACCTTGTTTACTGAGGTTATTACAGAGAACGTTCCCTGACACCTTGTTTACTGAGGTTATTACAGAGAACATTCCCTGACACCTTGTTTACTGAGGTTATTACAGAGAACGTTCCTGACACCTTGTTTACTGAGGTTATTACAGAGAATGTTCCCTGACACCTTGTTTACTGAGGTTATTACAGAGAATGTTCCCTGACACCTTGTTTACTGAGGTTATTACAGAGAACATTCCCTGACACCTTGTTTACTGAGGTTATTACAGAGAACGTTCCCTGACACCTTGTTTACTGAGGTTATTACAGAGAACATTCCCTGACACCTTGTTTACTGAGGTTATTACAGAGAACATTCCTGACACTTTGTTTACTGAGGTTATTACAGAGAACATTCCCTGACACTTTGTTTACTGAGTTTATTACAGAGAACATTCCCTGACACCTTGTTTACTGAGGTTATTACAGAGAACATTCCCTGACACCTTGTTTACTGAGGTTATTACAGAGAACGTTCCTGACACCTTGTTTACTGAGGTTATTACAGAGAACATTCCCTGACACCTTGTTTACTGAGGTTATTACAGAGAACATTCCCTGACACCTTGTTTACTGAGGTTATTACAGAGAACATTCCCTGACACCTTGTTTACTGAGGTTATTACAGAGAACATTCCCTGACACCTTGTTTACTGAGATTATTACAGAGAATTTTCCCTGACACCTTGTTTACAGAGGTTATTACAGAGAACGTTCCCTGACACCTTGTTTATTGAGGTTATTACAGAGAACATTCCCTGACACCTTGTTTACTGAGGTTATTACAGAGAACATTCCCTGACACCTTGTTTACTGAGGTTATTACAGAGAACATTCTCTGACACCTTGTTTACTGAGGTTATTACAGAGAACATTCCCTGACACCTTGTTTACTGAGGTTATTACAGAGAACATTCCCTGACACCTTGTTTACTGAGGTTATTACAGAGAACATTCCCTGACACCTTGTTTACTGAGGTTATTACAGAGAACATTCCCTGACACCTTGTTTACTGAGGTTATTACAGAGAACGTTCCCTGACACCTTGTTTACTGAGGGTATTACAAAGAACATTCCCTGACACCTTGTTCACTGAGGTTATTACAGAGAACTTTCCCTGACACCTTGTTTACTGAGGTTATTACAGAGAACATTCCCTGACACCTTGTTTACTGAGGTTATTACAGAGAACATTCCCTGACACCTTGTTTACTGAGGTTATTACAGAGAACGTTCCTGACACCTTGTTTACTGAGGTTATTACAGAGAACATTCCCTGACACCTTGTTTACTGAGGTTATTACAGAGAACGTTCCCTGACACCTTGTTTACTGAGGTTATTACAGAGAACATTCCCTGACACCTTGTTTACTGAGGTTATTACAGAGAACGTTCCCTGACACCTTGTTTACTGAGGTTATTACAGAGAACGTTCCCTGACACCTTGTTTACTGAGGTTATTACAGAGAACATTCCCTGACACCTTGTTTACTGAGGTTATTACAGAGAACATTCCCTGACACCTTGTTTACTGAGGTTATTACAGAGAACATTCCCTGACACCTTGTTTACTGAGGTTATTACAGAGAACATTCCCTGACACCTTGTTTACTGAGGTTATTACAGAGAACATTCCCTGACACCTTGTTTACTGAGGTTATTACAGAGAACATTCCCTGACACCTTGTTTACTGAGGTTATTACAGAGAACATTCCCTGACACTGTGTTTACTGAGGGTATTACGGAGAATGTTCCCTGACACCTTGTTTTCTGAGGTTATTACAGAGAAAGTTCCCTGACACCTTGTTTACTGAGTTTATTACAGAGAACGCTCCGTGACACCTTGTTTACTGAGATTATTACAGAGAACATTCCCTGACACCTTGTTTACTGAGTTTATTACAGAGAACGCTCCGTGACACCTTGTTTACTGAGATTATTACAGAGAATTTTCCCTGACACTTTGTTTACACAGGTTATTACACAGAACATTACCTGACACCTTGTTTATTAAGGTTATTACAGAGACCATTCCCTGACACCTTATTTAGTGAGGTTATTACAGAGAACATTCCCTGACACCTTGTACACTGAGGTTATTACAGAGAACATTCCCTGATACCTTGTTTACTGAGGTTATTACAGAGAACATTCCCTGACACCTTGTTTACTGAGGTTATTACAGAGAACATTCCCTGACACCTTGTTTACTGAGGTTATTACAGAGGACATTCCTGACAACTTGTTTACTGAGATTATTACAGAGAACATTCCCTGACACCTTGTTTACTGAGGTTATTACAGAGAACGTTCCCTGACACCTTGTTTACTGAGGTTATTACAGAGAACATTCCCTGACACCTTGTTTACTGAGGTTATTACAGAGAACATTCCCTGACACCTTGTTTACTGAGGTTATTACAGAGAACATTCCCTGACAACT
Organism: Protopterus annectens; assembly: GCF_019279795.1. Taxonomy (NCBI): domain Eukaryota; kingdom Metazoa; phylum Chordata; order Ceratodontiformes; family Protopteridae; genus Protopterus; species Protopterus annectens. The sequence continues at coordinate 633,354,646 of NC_056731.1, forward strand.
TGTTTACTGAGGTTATTACAGAGAACATTCCCTGACACCTTGTTTACTGAGGTTATTACAGAGAACATTCCCTGACACCTTGTTTACTGAGGTTATTACAGAGAACATTCCCTGACACCTTGTTTACTGAGGTTATTACAGAGAACGTTCCCTGACACCTTGTTTACTGAGGTTATTACAGAGAACATTCCCTGACACCTTGTTTACTGAGGTTATTACAGAGAACGTTCCCTGACACCTTGTTTACTGAGGTTATTACAGAGAACATTCCCTGACACCTTGTTTACTGAGGTTATTACAGAGAACGTTCCCTGACACCTTGTTTACTGAGGTTATTACAGAGAACATTCCCTGACACCTTGTTTACTGAGGTTATTACAGAGAATGTTCCCTGACACCTTGTTTACTGAGGTTATTACAGAGAACATTCTCTGACACCTTGTTTACTGAGGTTATTACAGAGAACATTCCCTGACACCTTGTTTACTGAGGTTATTACAGAGAACGTTCCCTGACACCTTGTTTACTGAGGTTATTACAGAGAACATTTCTGACACCTTGTTTACTGAGGTTATTACAGAGAACGTTCCCTGACACCTTGTTTACTGAGGTTATTACAGAGAACATTCCCTGACACCTTGTTTACTGAGATTATTACAGAGAATTTTCCCTGACACCTTGTTTACAGAGGTTATTACAGAGAATGTTCCCTGACACCTTGTTTACTGAGGTTATTACAGAGAACATTCCCTGACACCTTGTTTACTGAGGTTATTACAGAGAACATTCCCTGACACCTTGTTTACTGAGGTTATTACAGAGAACATTCCCTGACACCTTGTTTACTGAGGTTATTACAGAGAACATTCCCTGACACCTTGTTTACTGAGGTTATTACAGAGAACATTCCCTGACACCTTGTTTACTGAGGTTATTACAGAGAACATTCCCTGACACCTTGTTTATAAAGGTTATTACAGAGAACATTCCCTAACACCTTGTTTACTGTGATTATTATAGAGAATTTTCCCTGACACCTTGTTTACACAGGTTATTAAAGAGAACGTTCCCTGACACCTTGTTTATTGAGGTTATTACAGAGAACATTCCCTGACACCTTGTTTACTGACGTTATTACAGAGAACATTCCCTGACACCTTGTTTACTGAGGTTATTACAGAGAACATTCCCTGACACCTTGTTTACTGAGGTTATTACAGAGAACATTCCCTGACAACTTGTTTACTGAGGTTATTACAGAGAACATTCCCTGTCACCTTGTTTACTGAGGTTATTACAGAGAACATTCCCTGACACCTTGTTTACTGAGGTTATTACAGAGAACATTCCGTGACACCTTGTTTACTGAGGTTATTACAGAGAACATTCCCTGACACCTTGTTTACTGAGGTTATTACAGAGAACATTCCCTGACACCTTGTTTACTGAGGTTATTACAGAGAATGTTCCCTGACACCTTGTTTACTGAGGTTATTACAGAGAACATTCCCTGACACCTTGTTTACTGAGGTTATTACAGAGAACATTCCCTGACACCTTGTTTACTGAGGTTATTACAGAAAACGTTTCCTGACAACTTGTTTACTGAGGTTATTACAGAGAACGTTCCCTGACACCTTGTTTATTGAGGTTATTACAGAGAACATTTCTGACACCTTGTAGACTGAGGGTATTACAGAGAACGTTCCCTGACACCTTGTTTACTGAGGTTATTACAGAGAACATTCCCTGACACCTTGTTTACTGAGGTTATTACAGAGAACGTTCCCTGACACCTTGTTTACTGAGGTTATTACAGAGAACATTCCCTGACACCTTGTTTACTGAGGTTATTACAGAGAACATTCCCTGACACCTTGTTTACTGAGGTTATTACAGAGAACGTTCCCTGACAACTTGTTTACTGAGGTTATGACAGAGAACATCTCCTGACAACTTGTTTACTGAGGTTATTACAGAGAACATTCCCTGACACCTTGTTTACTGAGGTTATTACAGAGAACATTCCCTGACACCTTGTTTACTGAGGTTATTACAGAGAACGTTCCCTGACACCTTGTTTACTGAGGTTATTACAGAGAACATTCCCTGACACCTTGTTTACTGAGGTTATTACAGAGAACATTCCCTGACACCTTGTTTACTGAGGTTATTACAGAGAATGTTCCCTGACACCTTGTTTACTGAGGTTATTACAGAGAACATTCCCTGACACCTTGTTTACTGAGGTTATTACAGAGAACGTTCCCTGACACCTTGTTTACTGAGGTTATTACAGAGAACATTCCCTGACACCTTGTTTACTGAGGTTATTACAGAGAACATTCCCTGACACCTTGTTTACTGAGGTTATTACAGAGAACATTCCCTGACACCTTGTTTACTGAGGTTATTACAGAGAACATTCCCTGACACCTTGTTTACTGAGGTTATTACAGAGAACGTTCCCTGACACCTTGTTTACTGAGGTTATTACAGAGAACATTCCCTGACACCTTGTTTACTGAGGTTATTACAGAGAACATTCCCTGACACCTTGTTTACAGAGGTTATTACAGAGAACGTTCCATGACACCTTGTTTACTGAGATTATTACAGAGAATTTTCCCTGACACCTTGTTTACAGAGGTTATTACAGAGAATGTTCCCTGACACCTTGTTTATTGAGGTTATTACAGAGAACGTTCCCTGACACCTTGTTTACTGAGGTTATTACAGAGAACGTTCCCTGACACCTTGTTTACTGAGGTTATTACAGAGAACATTCCCTGACACCTTGTTTACTGAGGTTATTACAGAGAACATTCCCTGACACCTTGTTTACTGAGGTTATTACAGAGAACATTCCCTGACACCTTGTTTACTGAGGTTATTACAGAGAACATTCCCTGACACCTTGTTTACTGAGGTTATTACAGAGAATGTTCCCTAACACCTTGTTTACTGTGATTATTACAGAGAACATTCTCCGGCACCTTGTTTTCTGAGGTTATTACAGAGAACGTTCCCTGACACCTTGTTTACTGAGGTTATTACAGAGAACATTCCCTGACACCTTGTTTACTGAGGTTATTACAGAGAACATTCCCTGACACCTTGTTTACTGAGGTTATTACAGAGAACATTCCCTGACACCTTGTTTACTGAGGTTATTACAGAGAACATTCCCTGACACCTTGTTTACAGAGGGTATTACAGAGAACCTTCCCTGACACCTTGTTTACTGAGGTTATTACAGAGAACATTCCCTGACACCTTGTTTACTGAGGTTATTACAGAGAATGTTCCCTGACACCTTGTTTACTGAGGTTATTACAGAGAACATTCCCTGACACCTTGTTTACTGAGGTTATTACAGAGAATATTCCCTGAAACCTTGTTTACTGAGGTTATTACAGAGAACATTCCCTGACACCTTGTTTACTGAGGTTATTACAGAGAACATTCCCTGACACCTTGTTTACTGAGGTTATTACAGAGAACATTCCCTGACAACTTGTTTACTGAGGTTATTACAGAGAACATTCCCTGACACCTTGTTTACTGAGGTTATTACAGAGAACATTCCCTGACACCTTGTTTACTGAGGTTATTACAGAGAATGTTCCCTGACACCTTGTTTACTGAGGTTATTACAGAGAACATTCCCTGACACCTTGTTTACTGAGGTTATTACAGAGAACATTCCCTGACACCTTGTTTACTGAGGTTATTACAGAGAATGTTCCCTGACACCTTGTTTACTGAGGTTATTACAGAGAACATTCCCTGACACCTTGTTTACTGAGGTTATTACAGAGAACGTTCCCTGACACCATGTTTACTGAGGTTATTACAGAGAACATTCCATGACACCTTGTTTACTGAGGTTATTACAGAGAACATTCCCTGACACCTTGTTTACTGAGGTTATTACAGAGAATGTTCCCTGACACCTTGTTTACTGAGGTTATTACACAGAACGTTCCCTGACACCTTGCAGACTGAGGTTATTACAGAGAACATTCCCTGACACCTTGTTTACTGAGGGTATTACGGAGAACATTCCCTGACACCTTGTTTACTGAGGTTATTACAGAGAACATCCCTAACACCTTGCAGACTGAGGTTATTACAGAGAACATTCCCTGACACCTTGTTTACTGAGGTTATTACAGAGAACGTTCCCTGACACCTTGTTTACTGAGGTTATTACAGAGAACATCCCTAACACCTTGTTTACTGAGGTTATTACAGAGAACATTCCCTGACACCTTGTTTACTGAGGTTATTACAGAGAATGTTCCCTGACACCTTGTTTACTGAGGTTATTACAGAGAACATTCCCTGACACCTTGTTTACTGAGGTTATTACAGAGAACATTCCCTGACACCTTGTTTACTGAGGTTATTACAGAGAATGTTCCCTGACACCTTGTTTACTGAGGTTATTACAGAGAACATTCCCTGACACCTTGTTTACTGAGGTTATTACAGAGAATGTTCCCTGACACCTTGTTTACTGAGGTTATTACAGAGAACATTCCCTGACACCTTGTTTACTGAGGTTATTACAGAGAACGTTCCCTGACACCTTGTTTACTGAGGTTATTACAGAGAACATTCCCTGACACCTTGTTTACTGAGGTTATTACAGAGAACGTTCCTGACACCTTGTTTACTGAGGTTATTACAGAGAACATTCCCTGACACCTTGTTTACTGAGGTTATTACAGAGAACATTCCCTGACACCTTGTTTACTGAGGTTATTACAGAGAACATTCCCTGACACCTTGTTTACTGAGGTTATTACAGAGAACATTCCCTGACACCTTGTTTACTGAGGTTATTACAGAGAACATTCTCTGACACCTTGTTTACTGAGGTTATTACAGAGAACATTCCCTGACACCTTGTTTACTGAGGTTATTACAGAGAACATTCCCTGACACCTTGTTTACTGAGGTTATTACAGAGAACGTTCCCTGACACCTTGTTTACTGAGGTTATTACAGAGAATGTTCCCTGACACCTTGTTTACTGAGGTTATTACAGAGAACGTTCCCTGACACCTTGTTTACTGAGGTTATTACAGAGAACATTCCTGACACCTTGTTTACTGAGGTTATTACAGAGAATGTTCCCTGACACCTTGTTTACTGAGGTTATTACAGAGAATGTTCCCTGACACCTTGTTTACTGAGGTTATTACAGAGAACATTCCATGACACCTTGTTTACTGAGGTTATTACAGAGAACATTCCCTGACACCTTGTTTACTGAGGTTATTACAGAGAACATTCCCTGACACCTTGTTTACTGAGGTTATTACAGAGAACGTTCCCTGACACCTTGTTTACTGAGGTTATTACAGAGAACATTCCCTGACACCTTGTTTACTGAGGTTATTACAGAGAACATTCCCTGACACCTTGTTTACTGAGGTTATTACAGAGAACATTCCCTGACACCTTGTTTACTGAGGTTATTACAGAGAACATTCCCTGACACCTTGTTTACTGAGGTTATTACAGAGAACGTTCCCTGACACCTTGTTTACTGAGGTTATTACAGAGAACATTCCCTGACACCTTGTTTACTGAGGTTATTACAGAGAACATTCCCTGACACCTTGTTTACTGAGATTATTACAGAGAACATTCCCTGACACCTTGTTTACTGAGGTTATTACAGAGAACATTCCCTGACACCTTGTTTACTGAGGTTATTACAGAGAACATTCCCTGACACCTTGTTTACTGAGGTTATTACAGAGAACATTCCCTGACAACTTGTTTACTGAGGTTATTACAGAGAATGTTCCCTGACACCTTGTTTACTGAGGTTATTACAGAGAACATTCCCTGACACCTTGTTTACTGAGGTTATTACAGAGAACATTCCCTGACACCTTGTTTACTGAGGTTATTACCGAAAACGTTCCCTGACACCTTGTAGACTGAGGTTATGTCAGAGAACTTTCCCTGACACCTTGTTTACTGAGCTTATTACAGAGAACAATCCCTGACACCTTGTTTACTGAGGTTATTACAGAGAACATCTCCTGACAACTTGTTTACTGAGGTTATTACAGAGAACATTCCTGACACCTTGTTTACTGAGGTTATTACTGAGATTATTACAGAGAACGTTCCCTGACACCTTGTTTACTGAGGTTATTACAGAGAACATTCCCTGACACCTTGTTTACTGAGGTTATTACAGAGAACATTCCCTGACACCTTGTTTACTGAGGTTATTACAGAGAACATTCCCTGACACCTTGTTTACTGAGGTTATTACAGAGAACATTCCCTGACACCTTGTTTACTGAGGTTATTACAGAGAACATTCCCTGACAACTTGTTTACTGAGGTTATTACAGAGAACATTCCATGACACCTTGTAGACTGAGGTTATTACACAGAATGTTCCCTGACACCTTGTTTACTGAGGTTATTACAGAGAACATCCCTAACACCTTGCAGACTGAGGTCATTACAGAGAACGTTCCCTGACACCTTGTTTACTGAGGTTATTACAGAGAACATTCCTTGACACCTTGTTTACTGAGGTTATTACAGAGACCATTTCCTGACACCTTGTTTACTGAGGTTATTACAGAGAACATTCCCTGACACCTTGTTTACTGAGGTTATTACAGAGAACATTCCCAGACACCTTGTTTACTGAGATTATTACAAAGAACATAGAACATTCCCTGACACCTTGTTTACTGAGGTTATGACAGAGAATATCTCCTGACAACTTGTTTACTGAGGTTATTACAGAGAACATTCCCTGACACCTTGTACACTGAGGTTATTACAGAGAACATTCCCTGACAACTTGTTTACTGAGGTTATTACAGAGAACAATCCCTGACACCTTGTTTACTGAGGTTATTACAGAGAACATTCCCTGACACCTTGTTTACTGAGGTTATTACAGAGAACATTCCCTGACACCTTGTTTACTGAGGTTATTACAGAGAACATTCCCTGACACCTTGTTTACTTAGGTTATTACAGAGAACATTCCTTGACACCTTGTACACTGAGGTTATTACAGAGAACATTCCCTGATACCTTGTTTACTGAGATTATGACAGAGAACATCTCCTGACAACTTGTTTACTGAGGTTATTACAGAGAACATTCCCTGACAACTTGTTTACTGAGGTTATTACAGAGAACATTCCCTGACACCTTGTTTACTGAGGTTATTACAGAGAACATTCCCTGACAACTTGTTTACTGAGGTTATTACAGAGAACAATCCCTGACACCTTGTTTACTGAGGTTATTACAGAGAACATTCCCTGACAACTTGTTTACTGAGGTTATTACAGAGAACATTCCCTGACACCTTGTTTACTGAGGTTATTACAGAGAACATTCCCTGACACCTTGTTTACTGAGGTTATTACAGAGAACATTCCCTGACACCTTGTTTACTGAGGTTATTACAGAGAACATTCCCTGACAACTTGTTTACTGAGGTTATTACGGAGAACATTCCCTGACAACTTGTTTACTGAGGTTATGACAGAGAACATCTCCTGACAACTTGTTTACTGAGGTTATTACAGAGAACATTCCCTGACACCTTGTTTACTGAGATTATTACAGAGAATTTTCCCTGACACCTTGTTTACAGAGGTTATTACAAAGAACGTTCCCTGACACCTTGTTTATTGAGGTTATTGCAGAGAACATTCCCTGACACCTTGTTTACTGAGGTTATTATAGAAAACATTCCCTAACACCTTGTTTTCTGAGATTATTACAGAGAACGTTCTCCGGCACTTTGTTTACTGAGGTTATTACAGAGAACATTCCCTGACACCTTGTTTGCTGAGGTTATTACAGAGAACCTACCCTGACACCTTGTTTACTGAGATTATTAAAGAGAACATTCCCTGACACCTTGTTTACTGAGGTTATTACAGAGAATGTCCCTGACACCTTGTTTACAGAGGTTATTAAAGAGAACCTTACTTGACACCTTGTTTATTGAGGTTATTACAGAGAACGTTCCCTGACACCTTGTTTACTGAGGTTATTACAGAGAACGTTCCCTGACACCTTGTTTACTGAGGTTATTACAGAGAACATTCCCTGACACCTTGTTTACTGAGGTTATTACAGAGAACGTTCCCTGACACCTTGTTTACTGAGATTATTACAGAGAACATTCCCTGACACCTTGTTTTCTGAGGTTATTACAGAGAATGTTCCCTGACACCTTGTTTACTGAGGTTATTACAGAGAACGCTCCCTGACACCTTGTTTACTGAGGTTATTACAGAGAATGTTCCCTGACACCTTGTTTACTGAGGTTATTACAGAGAACATTCCCTGACACCTTGTTTACTGAGGTTATTACAGAGAACATTCCCTGACACCTTGTTTACTGAGGTTATTACAGAGAACATTCCCTGACACCTTGTTTACTGAGGTTATTACAGAGAACATTCCCTGACACCTTGTTTACTGAGGTTATTACAGAGAACATTCCCTGACACCTTGTTTACTGAGGTTATTACAGAGAACGTTCCCTGACACCTTGTTTACTGAGGTTATTACAGAGAACATTCCCTGACACCTTGTTTACTGAGGTTATTACAGAGAACATTCCCTGACACCTTGTTTACTGACTTTATTACAGAGAACATTCCCTGACACCTTGTTTACTGAGGTTATTACAGAGAACATTCCCTGACACCTTGTTTACTGAGGTTATTACAGAGAACATTCCCTGACACCTTGTTTACTGAGGTTATTACAGAGAACATTCCCTGACACCTTGTTTACTGAGGTTATTACAGAGAACATTCCCTGACACCTTGTTTACTGAGGTTATTACAGAGAACATTCCCTGACAACTTGTTTACTGAGGTTATTACAGAGAACATTCCCTGACACCATGTTTACTGAAGTTATTACAGAGAACGTTCCCTGACACCTTGTTTACTGAGGTTATTACAGGGAACATTCCCTGACACCTTGTTTACTGAGGTTATTAAAGAGAACATTCCCTGACACCTTGTAGACTGCGGTTATTTCAGAGAACATTCCCTGACACCTTGTTTACTGAGGTTATTACAGAGAAAGCTGCCTGACACCTTGATTACTGAGGTTATTACAGAGAACATTCCCTGACACCTTGTTTACTGAGGTTATTACAGAGAACATTCCCTGTCACCTTGTTTACTGAGGTTATTACACAGAACATTCCCTGACACCTTGTTTACTGAGGTTATTACAGAGAACGTTCCCTGACACCTTGTTTACTGAGGTTATTACAGAGAACATTCCCTGACACCTTGTTTACTGAGGTTATTACAGAGAACGTTCCCTGACACCTTGTTTACTGAGGTTATGACAGAGAACATCTCCTGACAACTTGTTTACTGAGGTTATTACAGAGAACATTCCCTGACAACTTGTTTACTGAGGTTATTACAGAGAACATTCCCTGACACCTTGTTTACTGAGGTTATTACAGAGAACATTCCCTGACACCTTGTTTACTGAGGTTATTACAGAGAACATTCCCTGACACCTTGTTTACTGAGGTTATTACAGAGAACATTCCCTCACACCATGTTTACTGAGGTTATTACAGAGAACATTCCATGACACCTTGTTTACTGAGGTTATTACAGAGAACATTCCCTGACACCTTGTTTACTGAGGTTATTACAGAGAACGTTCCCTGACACCTTGTAGACTGAGGTTATTACAGTGAACGTTCCAACACCTTGTTTACTGAGGTTATTACAGAGAACATTCCCTGACACCTTGTTTACTGAGGTTATTACAGAGAATGTTCCCTGACACCTTGTTTACTGAGGTTATTACAGAGAACATTCCCTGACACCTTGTTTACTGAGGTTATTACAGAGAATTTTCCCTGACACCTTGTTTACTGAGGTTATTACAGAGAACATTCCCTGACACCTTGCTTACTGAGGTTATTACAGAGAACATTCCCTGACACCTTGTTTACTGAGGTTATTACACAGAACAGTCCCTGACACCTTGTTTACTGAGGTTATTACACAGAACATTCCCTGACAACTTGTTTACTGAGGTTATTACAGAGAACATTCCCTGACACCTTGTTTACTAAGGTTATTACAGAGACCATTCCCTGACACCTTATTTAGTGAGGTTATTACAGAGAACATTCCCTGACAACTTGTTTACTGAGGTTATGACAGAGAATATCTCCTGACAACTTGTTTACTGAGGTTATTACAGAGAACATTCCCTGACACCTTGTACACTGAGGTTATTACAGAGAACATTCCCTGATACCTTGTTTACTGAGATTTCGACAGAGAATATTCCCTGACAACTTGTTTACTGAGGTTATTACAGAGAACAATCCCTGACACCTTGTTTACTGAGGTTATTACAGAGAACATTCCCTGACAACTTGTTTACTGAGGTTATTACAGAGAACATTCCCTGACACCTTGTTTACTGAGGTTATTACAGAGAATGTTCCCTGACACCTTGTTTACTGAGGTTATTACAGAGAACGTTCCCTGACACCTTGTTTACAGAAGTTATTACAGAGAACATTCCCTGACGCCTTGTTTATTGAGGTTATTACAGAGAACATTCCCTAACACCTTGTTTACTGAGGTTATTACAGAGAGCATTCCCTGACACCTTGTTTGCTCAGGTTATTACAGAGAACATTCCCTGACAACTTGTTTTCCAAAGTTATTACAGAGAACATTCCATGACACCTTGTTTACTGAGGTTATTACAGAAAACATTCCCTGATACCTTGTTTACTGAGATTATTACAGAGAACATTCCCTGACACCTTGTTTACTGAGATTATTACAGAGAACTTTCCTGACACCTTGTTTACTGAGGTTATTACAGAGAACATTCCCTGACACCTTGTTTACTGAGGTTATTACAGAGAACATTCCCTGACACCTTGTTTACTGAGGTTATTACACAGAACATTCCCTGACACCTTGTTTACTGAGGTTATTACAGAGAACGTTCCCTGACACCTTGTTTACTGAGGTTATTACAGAGAACATTCCCTGACACCTTGTTTACTGAGGTTATTACAGAGAACGTTCCCTGACACCTTGTTTACTGAGGTTATTACAGAGAACATTCCCTGACACCTTGTTTACTGAGGTTATTACAGAGAACATTCGCTGACACCTTGTTTACTGAGGTTATTACAGAGAACATTCCCTGACACCTTGTTTACTGAGGTTATTACAGAGAACATTCCCTGACACCTTGTTTACTGAGGTTATTACAGAGAACATTCCCTGACACCTTGTTTACTGAGGTTATTACAGAGAACGTTCCCTGACACCTTGTTTACTGAGGTTATTACAGAGAATGTTCCCTGACACCTTGTTTGCTCAGGTTATTACAGAGAACGTTCCCTGACACCTTGTAGACTGAGGTTATTACAGAGAACATTCACTGATACCTTGTTTACTGAGATTATTACAGAGAACATTCCCTGACAACTTGTTTACTGAGCTTATTACAGAGAACATTCCGTGACACCTTGTTTACTGAGGTTATTACAGAGAACATTCCCTGACAACTTGTTTACTGAGGTTATTACAGAGAACATTCCCTGACACCTTAAAGACTGAGAACATTCCCTGATACCTTGTGGACTGAGGTTATTACAGAGAACATTCCCTGACACCTTGTTTACTGAGGTTATTACAGAGAACATTCCCTGACACCTTGTTTACTGAGGTTATTACAGAGAACATTCCCTGACACCTTGTTTACTGAGGTTATTACAGAGAACGTTCCCTGACACCTTGTTTACTGAGGTTATTACAGAGAACATTCCCTGACACCTTGTTTACTGAGGTTATTACAGAGAACATTCCCTGACACCTTGTTTACTGAGGTTATTACAGAGAACATTCCCTGACACCTTGTTTACTGAGGTTATTACAGAGAATGTTCCCTGACACCTTGTTTACTGAGGTTATTACAGAGAACATTCCCTGACACCTTGTTTACTGAGGTTATTACAGAGAACATTCCCTGACACCTTGTTTACTGAGATTATTACAGAGAACATTCCCTGACACCTTGTTTACTGGGGTTATTACAGAGAACATTCCCTGACACCTTGTTTACTGGGGTTATTACAGAGAACATTCCCTGACACCTTGTTTACTGAGGTTATTACAGAGAACATTCCCTGACACCTTGTTTACTGAGGTTATTACAGAGAACATTCCCTGACACCTTGTTTACTGAGATTATTACAGAGAACATTCCCTGACACCTTGTTTACTGAGGTTATTACAGAGAACATTCTCTGACATCTTGTTTACTGAGGTTATTACAGAGAATGTTCCCTGACACCTTGTTTACTGAGGTTATTACAGAGAACATTCCCTGACACCTTGTTTACTGAGGTTATTACAGAGAACATCCCCTGACACCTTGTAGACTGAGGTTATTACAGAGAACATTCCCTGACACCTTGTTTACTGAGGTTATTACAGAGAACATTCCCTGACACCTTGTTTACTGAGGTTATTACAGAGAACGTTCCCTGACACCTTGTTTACTGAGGTTATTACAGAGAACATTCCCTGACACCTTGTTTACTGAGGTTATTACAGAGAACATTCCCTGACACCTTGTTTACTGAGGTTAATACAGAGAACGTTCCTGACACCTTTTTACTGAGGTTATTACAGAGAACATTCCCTGACACCTTGTTTACTGAGGTTATTACAGAGAACGTTCCCTGACACCTTGTTTACTGAGGTTATTACAGAGAACATTCCCTGACACCTTGTTTACTGAGGTTATTACAGAGAACATTCCCTGACACCTTGCTTACTGAGGTTATTACAGAGAACATTCCCTGACACCTTGTTTACTGAGGTTATTACAGAGAACATTCCCTGACACCTTGTTTACTGAGGTTATTACAGAGAACATTCCCTGACACCTTGTTTACTGAGGTTATTACAGAGAACGTTCCCTGACACCTTGTTTACTGAGGTTATTACAGAGAACATTCCCTGACACCTTGTTTACTGAGGTTATTACAGAGAACATTCCCTGACACCTTGTTTACTGAGGTTATTACAGAGAACATTCCCTGACACCTTGTTTACTGAGGTTATTACAGAGAATGTTCCCTGACACCTTGTTTACTGAGGTTATTACAGAGAACATTCCCTGACACCTTGTTTACTGAGGTTATTACAGAGAACGTTCCCTGACACCTTGTTTACTGAGGTTATTACAGAGAACGTTCCCTGACACCTTGTTTACTGAGGTTATTACAGAGAACATTCCCTGACACCTTGTTTACTGAGGTTATTACAGAGAACATTCCCTGACACCTTGTTTACTGAGGTTATTACAGAGAACGTTCCCTGACACCTTGTTTACTGAGGTTATTACAGAGAACATTCCCTGACACCTTGTTTACTGAGGTTATTACAGAGACCATTTCCTGACACCTTGTTTACTGAGGTTATTACAGAGAATGTTCCCTGACACCTTGTTTACTGAGGTTATTACAGAGAACATTCCCTGACACCTTGTTTACTGAGGTTATTACAGAGAACATTCCCTGACACCTTGTTTACTGAGGTTATTACAGAGAACATTCCCTGACACCTTGTTTACTGAGGTTATTACAGAGAACATTCCCTGACACCTTGTTTACTGAGGTTATTACAGAGAACGTTCCCTGACACCTTGTTTACTGAGGTTATTACAGAGAATGTTCCCTGACACCTTGTTTACTGAGGTTATTACAGAGAACATTCACTAACACCTTGTTTACTGAGGTTATTACAGAGAACATTCCCTGACACCTTGTTTACTGAGATTATTACAGAGAACATTCCTGACACCTTGTTTACTGAGGTTATTACAGAGAACGTTCCCTGACACCTTGTTTACTGAGGTTATTACAGAGAACGTTCCCTGACACCTTGTTTACTGAGGTTATTACAGAGAACATTCCCTGACACCTTGTTTACTGAGGTTATTACAGAGAACATTCCCTGACACCTTGTTTACTGAGGTTATTACAGAGAACATTCCCTGACACCTTGTTTACTGAGGTTATTACAGAGAACATTCCATGACACCTTGTTTACTGAGGTTATTACAGAGAACGTTCCCTGACACCTTGTTTACTGAGGTTATTACAGAGAATGTTCCCTGACACCTTGTTTACTGAGGTTATTACAGAGAACATTCCCTGACACCTTGTTTACTGAGGTTATTACAGAGAATGTTCCCTGACACCTTGTTTACTGAGGTTATTACAGAGAACATTCCCTGACACCTTGTTTACTGAGGTTATTACAGAGAACATTCCCTGACACCTTGTTTACTGAGGTTATTACAGAGAACGCTGCCTGACACCTTGTTTACTGAGGTTATTACAGAGAACGTTCCCTGACACCTTGTTTACTGAGGTTATTACAGAGAACATTCCATGACACCTTGTTTACTGAGGTTATTACAGAGAACATTCCCTGACACCTTGTTTACTGAGGTTATTACAGAGAATGTTCCCTGACACCTTGTTTACTGAGGTTATTACAGAGAACGTTCCCTGACACCTTGTTTACTGAGGTTATTACAGAGAACATTCCTGACACCTTGTTTACTGAGGTTATTACAGAGAACGTTCCCTGACACCTTGTTTATTGAGGTTATTACAGAGAACGTTCCTGACACCTTGTTTACTGAGGTTATTACAGAGAACATTCCCTGACACCTTGTTTACTGAGGTTATTACAGAGAACGTTCCTGACACCTTGTTTACTGAGGTTATTACAGGGAACATTCCCTGACACCTTGTTTACTGAGATTATTACAGAGAACATTCCCTGACACCTTGTTTACTGAGGTTATTACAGAGAACATTCCCTGACACCTTGTTTACTGAGGTTATTACAGAGAACGTTCCCTGACACCTTGTTTACTGAGGTTATTACAGAGAACATTCCCTGACACCTTGTTTACTGAGGTTATTACAGAGAACATTCCCTGACACGTTGCAGACTGAGGTTATTACAGAAAACGTTCCCTGACAACTTGTTTACTGAGGTTATTACAGAGAACATTCCCTGACACCTTGTTTACTGAGGTTATTACAGAGAACGTTCCCTGACACCTTGTTTACTGAGGTTATTACAGAGAATGTTCCCTGACACCTTGTTTACTGAGGTTATTACAGAGAACAATCCTTGACACCTTGTTTACAGAGGTTATTACAGAGAACGTTCCCTGACACCTTGTTTACTGAGGTTATTACAGAGAACATTCCCTGACACCTTGTTTACTGAGGTTATTACAGAGAACATTCCCTGACACCTTGTTTACTGAGGTTATTACAGAGAACATTCCCTCACACCATGTTTACTGAAGTTATTACAGAGAACATTCCATGACACCTTGTTTACTGAGGTTATTACAGAGAACATTCCCTGACACCTTGTTTACTGAGGTTATTACACAGAAAGTTCCCTGACACCTTTTCGACTGAGGTTATTACAGAGAACATTCCCTGACACCTTGTTTAGTGAAGGTATTACAGAGTACATTCCCTGACACCTTATTTTCTGAGGTTATTACAGACAACATTCCCTGACACATTGTTTACTGAGGTTATTACAGAGAACATTCCCTGACACCTTGTTTACTGAGGTTATTACAGAGAACATTCCCTGACACCTTGTACACTGAGGTTATTACAGAGAACATTCCCTGATACCTTCTTTACTGAGATTTCGACAGAGAATATTCCCTGACAACTTGTTTACTGAGGTTATTACAGAGAACAATCCCTGACACCTTGTTTACTGAGGTTATTACAGAGAACATTCCCTGACAACTTGTTTACTGAGGTTATTACAGAGAACATTCCCTGACAACTTGTTTACTGAGGTTATTACATTGAACATTCCCTGACACCATGTTTACTGAAGTTATTACAGAGAACGTTCCCTAACACCTTGTTTACTGAGGTTATTACAGAGAACGTTCCCTGACACCTTGTTTACTGAGGTTATTACAGAGAACATTCCCTGACACCTTGTTTACTGAGGTTATTACAGAGAACATTCCCTGACACCTTGTTTACTGAGGTTATTACAGAGGACATTCCCTGACACCTTGTTTACTGAGGTTATTACAGAGAACATTCCCTGACACCTTGTTTACTGAGGTTATTACAGAGAACATTCCCTGACACCTTGTAGACTGAGGTTATTACAGAGAACGTTCCCTGACACCTTATAGACTGAGGTTATTACAGAGAGCATTCCCTGACACCTTGTTTACTGAGGTTATTACAGAGAACATTCCCTGACACCTTGTTTACTGAGATTATTACAGAGAACATTCCCTGACACCTTGTTTACTGAGGTTATTACAGAGAACATTCCCTGACACCTTGTTTACTGAGGTTATTACAGAGAACATTCCCTGACACCTTGTTTACTGAGGTTATTACAGAGAACATCTCCTGACACCTTGATTACTGAGGTTATTACAGAGAACATTCCCTGACACCTTGTTTACTGAGGTTATTACAGAGAACATTCCCTGACACCTTGTTTACTGAGGTTATTACAGAGAACATTCCCTGACACCTTGTAGACTGAGGTTATTACAGAGAACATTCCCTGACACCTTGTTTACTGAGGTTATTACAGAGAACGTTCCCTGACACCTTGTTTACTGAGGTTATTACAGAGAACATTCCCTGACACCTTGTTTACTGAGGTTATTACAGAGAACATTTGACACCTTGTTTACTGAGGTTATTACAGAGAACGTTCCCTGACACCTTGTTTACTGAGGTTATTACAGAGAACATTCCCTGACACCTTGTTTACTGAGGTTATTACAGAGAACATTCCCTGACACCTTGTTTACTGAGGTTATTACAGAGAACGTTCCCTGACACCTTGTTTACTGAGGTTATTACAGAGAACATTCCCTGACACCTTGTTTACTGAGGGTATTATGGAGAACGTTCCCTGACACCTTGTTTACTGAGGTTATTACAGAGAACATTCCCTGACACCTTGTTTACTGAGGTTATTACAGAGAACATTCCCTGACACCTTGTTTACTGAGGTTATTACAGAGAACATTCCCTGACACCTTGTTTACTGAGGTTATTACAGAGAACATTCCGTGACAACTTGTTTACTGAGGTTATTACAGAGAACATTCCCTGACAACTTGTTTACTGAGGTTATTACAGAGAACATTCCCTGACACCTTGTTTACTGAGGTTATTACAGAGAACGTTCCCTGACACCTTGTTTACTGAGGTTATTACAGAGAACGTTCCCTGACACCTTGTTTACTGAGGTTATTACAGAGAACATTCCCTGACACCTTGTTTACTGAGGTTATTACAGAGAACGTTCCTGACACCTTGTTTACTGAGGTTATTACAGAGAACATTCCCTGACACCTTGTTTACTGAGGTTATTACAGAGAACGTTCCCTGACACCTTGTTTACTGAGGTTATTACAGAGAACATTCCCTGACACCTTGTTTACTGAGGTTATTACAGAGAACATTCCCTGACACCTTGTTTACTGAGGTTATTACAGAGAACGTTCCCTGACACCTTGTTTACTGAGGTTATTACAGAGAACGTTCCCTGACACCTTGTTTACTGAGGTTATTACAGAGAACGTTCCCTGACACCTTGTTTACTGAGGTTATTACAGAGAACATTCCCTGACACCTTGTTTACTGAGGTTATTACAGAGAACATTCCCTGACACCTTGTTTACTGAGATTATTACAGAGAACATTCCCTGACACCTTGTTTACTGAGGTTATTACAGAGAACGTACCCTGACACCTTGTTTACTGAGGTTATTACAGAGAATGTTCCCTGTTCCCTGACACCTTGTTTACTAAGATTATTACAGAGAACATTCCCTGACACCTTGTTTACTGAGGTTATTACAGAGAAGGTTCTCTGACATCTTGTTTACTGAGGTTATTACAGAGAACGTTCCATGACACCTTGTTTACTGAGGTTATTACAGAGAACATTCCCTGACACCTTGTTTACTGAGGTTATTACAGAGAACATTCCCTGACACCTTGTTTACTGAGATTATTACAGAGAACATTCCCTGACACCTTGTTTACTGAGGTTATTACAGAGAACATTCCCTGACACCTTGTTTACTGAGGTTATTACAGAGAACGTTCCCTGACACCTTGTTTACTGAGGTTATTACAGAGAACATTCCCTGACACCTTGTTTACTGAGGTTATTACAGAGAACATTCCCTGACACAGTAGGAAGATGGTTTATTGATGTATCTGCTCTCCTTATCACTGGGCTTGAACTAGCCACAAATTCCATTTCATAAGAGAAAAACAGTTCCATTCCCTCTTCATAAGCTGGTAATATCATCAACAAATAATTTGGAAAAATGTGTATAAGAAGTTTTTTTTTTTTTGCTTCATGAAATCGCTGTAACAAAATCAGGTGAGATAATGGAAATGAGTTGTTTTCTTCATCTGTAACTAAAGTGTAGGAATTAAGTTTTTTTTTCTGTGCTGGAGAAGATGATTTTTAACTTTTGAACTCCTATAAAGTCGGTAAAATATGTCTATGTCTCATTATGTATATCACATTAGCATCCTACAATGTAAAATATAAGCAGTGTTTTCAACTATTTAAAAAGAGACAGTACACATGCTGAGATGTGGTTCAGAAAAAATGGATGGTTATAACAGTCCCCACCAGAATACTGATGTAAGTCAGATATGTGAAGAATTATAAAAGGATGAAATAGAAAACAGAAGCACTCTGGTCACAGTTTTAAAATCTCTTGGGAATATTTACATGCTTAAGCTAGTTTGACAAGTGTTATTGTAGATGCAAATATAGGAGTTGTGCAAGACAAAGCCGATTTTGAAATACTAGTTTGCAATCTGCCTACCACGTTTTGTTCCCACAGTAACCTCTGTAGATGTGCAATACTAATAACTTGATGACATAAGGCTTTGTGACTGGTGACCATACTTGAGAGATCAGTGTGTGTGTGTGTGTGTGTGTGTGTGTGTGTGTGTGTGTGTGTGTGTGTGTGTGTGTGTGTGTGTGTGTGTGTGTGTGTGTGTGTGTGTCAGTCGCACGTGCATGTATGTGCTCTGTGTGTGTATCGCTGTAGGGAGATTATGTGATATAATTAGCTGATAGAACTGTGAGATGTTCTTCAGTGAGAATGCAAAACATTTCATGACTCCTAATATCTTTCAGTGAACATTTAGTTCACCATCAAATTCATTTTTTGTACCTGAAACATGGTGATTAGAAAACATCCCCTTGTTATTAAACCAAACATGGATGCTAAGGACTTGATTCCAAGCCCTTACCCTTGTTAATGCTAATGACCATTCATTGCTGTAGTCTTAATTTGGTCTGCATTCAGTTTCATCCAGTTCTTTAACTAGCCTGTATTTCCTTCCAACATTTTTCAGATGGTATTTGATATTTTAAGTGTAAATGTTATATGGCTGTGAGCATTACTGACAAAACAATGAAAACGTTGACCATTGTTTCCTAGTAGTACTTCCATCTGGAGACATGTTACTGGTGGACAGTAACAGGATCGGTACTGAGCTCTGTGACTGTGGGTCCTTGGTTAATTTGCCTGCCCTCTGAGACATAAATGGGTCAACAGCATGTGCGCTGTCAGTGACTCTAATGTTGTCAGGCATCTGTATAGCATGTATAGGTACTTAGCTACATATTTGCACATCTGAGTTAACACATTACATTTTATATAATTCAGGGGAGTGAATTGGCAGGACATTATAGCAATAACCGCCTGGGTGGTGGGTAATGCTATGCTACCGCGGTTGGTTGGGTTGAGGTCTGGTGGGCCGCCGCCGAAAAAAAAACCAACCGGTACCACCTTAATTACCCAAGAATGAGTTATTATTATTATGAAATGACATTACTTTTTCAGAAATAAATATGGGCATATAATGGCTTCTGTAATAATGGTTATGTCTGCCCGGCAGCTCTGATGCAGCTGCGGCGGCAGCTCTGACAGAAAGTGCTGAAACCTACGCGCAAACTAATGATCTCCGTTGCTTTTCAAGGTTTAACATAGCGAGATGTCCGCTGTTATTTTTAAATCTGTCTGCTTATGTAAACTCATTTAACATATTTTGCTTTCTCCGTTGCTTTTATGCTTTTATTATCTATCTAGTTAAATGGGTTTAACATAAAATAAGCAACGGAGATCTCCGTTGCTTATTTTTAAAATCATCTCGCAATGTTAAACCCATTTTAACATAGTAAAAACTGAGTTATACTAATGGAAAAAGTCCGGCCGGATCTTTTCCATTAGTATAACTCGATTTACAACGGGCACGCTGGCCAATCAGCATGCACGTTTTGGGGGGATCATGGTATAATAGAAAATAAATCTCTCCTGACATCCATCTTTTATCTCTCAGATTCTATATGCCTGGGGATAGATTGGTACTGTAGTGGGCATTTGACAAGGCGGCAGGATGTCTGATGTCATTTGGTGGGAAGAGTGAGACCAGAAGTCATTAAAAAGTGTTTTGGGAAAAGAAATCTCTTTCAAATGCCAACAGTTCATTTTGCTTTTGTAAGTGCTTAAGTAATGTTCTGGGGCTAAGTATAGTATTACTATGACAAGTCTTTCTTACTTTTCACTCTTTTTTTAATTTCTCCAAGTCTCTGAGGTTTCTAATGTCATGACAGGAATGGACCCCATTCCTAAATCAAAGTATGATTAAAGTTCATAAAATTAGTATTGTTTCAATCTTTGATGTTAGCCAAACATGCTCTACACAGCATCCACAATGGGCCTAGCAGTGACTTCTAATGCAATTCATATGGAGTTACATATATCAGTAACATATCTAAGTACAACTGCATATTCTTTTTTGTAAGACCCTTTTCTCCTACTTCTACTGGAACTGTCTGGCTATCCTTCTTCCACATTGCCCTCATTTCTGCCTGCAAATCCTGGTATTTTATGACTTTGTGTATCTCTGTATGGAAGACACTGTAGTCACCAGGTGTAGCAATTTCAATGATCAATGCTACTTTTGACTTCTTTTCATGGACTAGTATATCTGGTTTTCTCGCATCTATTTTTTTGAACAGCTGGTAATGGATGATCACATGTGACATAAACTTCATCATTTTCTATGATGCTTTGTGGATCATATTTCCAATGTTTTTCAGACACTTCAATATCACAATGTTTGCATAATCCACAATGCAACAGTCTTGCCACATTATTTATTTATTTGTTTAGTTAGTTATTTATTTATTTATTTGACATTTGTTAACCGGGTTAGTCCATCTGAGCAGAAGCCCATTTTCAGTTGAGACCCGTGGAGAAAAGCTCCAGAATTGCACAAAAGAAAGTACAAAATAAAACAACAGTATCAATATACAAAAGATAAAAGTAGCTCAAAATGTAAGTAGTTTAAGTTACAAAACCAGTTATACAGAAAATTAACAATGAGTATAAAAAAGTGAGACCAAAAAGTACAAAAAAGAGCATAACAAGTTTACAACACATTTCTGTTTAACAAAGTAGTGAGTGTAGCTTGAAAAAAAGACAAGAGGGGAGAAGAGGTGAATCATGAGGAAGAATAACCTTTGCTTGAGACACTAAGTTAGTGAGGAAGACTAGCCAGGTGGGTAGCTAGGATGGAGACAGCATTGTAATTATGTTGGGTCATTAACATTATTATGCCTTTCAGTATACAGTCCTTCTGCCATTAGTATATCACAACCAGTAACAAGATGTGCAACTGTTTCCCAGTCTTTTTTATAAAACCTTGATTTGTCTGTTTCTCCAATATGTTCAATGGACTTTGTAAACCAACGTGTATGTAGTCCACTGTCTTGGGCTACCAATACTAACCTTTCATCTTTTGGTTTAAATTTGCCTCTCCTTAACCGTTCCTGCATTCAATCCTGATCAACATGAGATTGTTCTGAGAGTTTTCTATACTTGCAACCATATTTATACATTTTCCATATTTCTTGCCTTCCTGTCTGATCCTTCACCTTATATTCTTTCTTTTGTTTTTTCGGCACATTCAGTTGCTGCCTGATTTTTATCTTCTTCTGGTTTGATTTCCATTCCTGCATGACACCAATATGCTTCTGCTAAACTAAGCAGGGAAGTCATCTTAGACTTATTCTCCTCATGTTTCAAAACTTTCACTATGTTTGGGTCTTGTGAGGTCAGCAGATATGTGTGCAATCCCATGATTGCAGATGTATACATGTGATCAATTTCAAGGAGGTCCATAACTCCTTTAGAAAGGGGAATATATAATCTTGGTATACACTGATTTTTATAAATCATTTGGTGAGCATGAAGTATCCTTCTTGTTTTCCTGTCTAAACAATCCAACACCTTTTGGGGCCAGTCAGTCACTCCAAAACTGTAAGTTAGGACAGAAGGAGCAAATTGTTCTTTCCTAGATGTCAACGCTGTTTTCAGTATTAATTTAAGTCTTCCAAAATATTCCTTACAAAGTTTTATTTGCATTTGTTCATGTTTTTATTGTTGATCCTTCGTCATTTCCCAAATATTTGTATACTCCCTCTTGCTCAAGTTCTTTTATTTCACATTCTTGTCCCATACTGATGTTTTCTTGGTGTTGCAGCTTTCCCACTTTAAAGGTTATGTTTTCACATTTATCAAGACCATATGACATTTTTACATCATCTGAAAAAGTTTTGAACATTTGCACTTGTGCTTTCAGTTCCTCATTTGATGAAGTATGTACAATTTTAAATCATCTACAAAAAGAAGATGAGATGTCTTTAAACTGTGTTGTTTTTAGGGAGCCAAAGTGTAGCCATGACCTAATTTGTTAAGCAGACAGCTTAATGGATTAAGGGCAAGACAAAAGAGCAGTGGTGACAGAGTCACCCTGGAATATCCCTATTTGAATTGTTATCCCTGGAATAATAATTTATCCTTTATCATGGCTTGACTGCAAAGTGGTTTGCCACAATTTCATGGTCGTTATAATGTAATCAGTCAGTGTAGGGTGTAGCTTACACATTTTTAAGCACTCTTTTATCCATGAATGTGGGATACTGTCATATGCTTTTTTGTAGTCTATGCATGCCGACTTAGATTCTTCCTTTTTTCCATTTCTCCATTATGACTTTACTTAAGCTCAAATGATCCTTTGTTCCATATGACTTTCTTTTATTACCCTGTTGTTCTATTGCCATGATTGAGTTTTCTTCTAAATGACCATAAACTCTGTCTGCATTAATTCCCGTGTATAGTTTATATGTTGTCGGAAGGCAAGTTATTGGTCTTTAGTTTTTAGAATAGCTTGCAGGTTTGCTGTTAAGTAGGAGCATTGTTTTTCTTGTTGATAATCAAGTTGGTGTCTGTTCAGAGTGAGCATATGAATAGTTCTTACTCATAGCAAAGCCTTCATGCAAAGATGTTAATACTTTTAGCCAGAAGTTAGGTACTGCATCTGGGCCTGGGGTTTTCCAACTAGGAGTTTTTCTTAACTTTGTTTCAATCTCTTTGTCTGTTACTTCATCCCGTTTCATATCCTGTATCTTTAAACTTCTTATTCATTCTTTTACTTCTTCTATCCATTTAGCATCTTTGTCATATTCCATAGAGTCTTCATAGATATTTCTCCAAAATGTATCTATTTCTTCTTTTTTATGGTCTTTCAATTCCTTTTAACTTGTTTCCCAATTCTGTATAAAACTTTTTTGGGTCATCTATAAATTGCTTATTTTGCACTTTTCTTATATATTTATCTATATATCTTCTAGGTTTTTCGGCCTGTGCTGATATTTTTAGTTTATTATTTGCAATAGTGCACAATAAACCCTGATCTGTTATAATACTGTGTGTTGCTTTTATCATGTCTATCTTTCTAAGTAGTTTTGTGGATCTGTTCCCTTTTCTATGCTCTTCTAACAATAACATTTCTTGTCTAAATTGCTTTATAGTTTTCTCTGTTCGATACTTCCATGATAGCATTTGATTTCTTCTCTTCCTTTCCCTTACTGCCCTGTGATCCTGTTTATCTGTTATTAATTTAGCTGCCCAGTAATATATCCTATTTACTTCTGTTATAGCACATGAATCTCTATGGACAGTCCAAATTACTGTGTTAATTTGTTTTATCAAACTTCTAACTTTTGGGGTTTTATTGACCTTCTGCAGTCTGTTTCTTTTATTGATCTTAATATGTCTGTCCATCTCTATTAAATCAAGGAACTCTTCTCTTAGATCGTTTTCTTCAAAACTCAGGGCACATTCTTTGTTCACCATTTCCTGCAGGGATTCTGTAGAAAGTTCGAGTGCATATTCCTGTGCCATGTTCTCTTCAGTTTCATCCTGTATCATCCATTGCTCTTTCATTTGGAAACTCACTGGCCTATCACTCCACAACATTCACTGTGTCAGAGTTGCCACAGTTTCCTGTTTTTTTTTGCCTTGCTGTGCAACTCCAACTGAATGTCTGTACTGATTTCCTGTGGCAAACTCTAAAGTATCTTCATATGGCAACTGATCATATGCTTCCCACTCCACTGGTTTCTCCTTAATTTGGATGTCCATTGCTCTGTCCTGCTGCAGTGTTATCTGAGTTAAGTTTTCAACCCTAAATCCTTCACTTCTCCGGTAATCCATAACTTCAGTTTCTATTTCTTTAACTTCTCCATTACTAACCCTTTTTTTACTTTTCCTCTTTGTTTTCTTTTTTTTTTTATTGTAAAATTTTCCATGTCCAGATGCCTTTGCCTGTATTTCTCTTCAAATATCTTAGGTGCTGTTTTTGCATTGATTACGTTTGCTTTCTCCGTTGCATAAATATTGCACCATTTTAAATATCTTTCTCTTTTCTATGTCCTGCTTCTCCCATTTCTCCTTACTTGAGAGACATGTTATTCATCATGCTATGATATAGCATGTGTTAGACTTTCTACACTAAATGTATTTATTTATTTGACATTTGTTGACTAGGTTAATCCAACTGGGCAGCAGCCCTTTTTCAGCTAAGGCCTGAGGAGAAAAGCTCCAAAAAGTACAAGTAACAAAAGTAATCACATGACAGTTTATTTTATTTATTTTACATTTTTTAACCAGGAAAGTCCGACTGGGAAAATTCAATTTTCAGTGGAGGCCCATGGAGAAAACCTCCATAACAAAAAAATTATATGAGAAAATATAACTGTTTAGTTTCCGTTATGTATGTATATACATTTATATGTTTTTTAACAAAAGTAAGACATATAAAAACATATAAATGTATATACATACATAATGTACAATTTTAATAACAGATGCAATAGCTGAGGCAAGCATAGTATATGTGGTTCCACTGGAATGAACTGTGTGAGACAGCCTGGTGGGTTACATGAGCAGAGCCATGAGTTTGACAAGTAAGTTGTGAGCATTTTTTTAAACTAGTTAAGGCTGCATGTGGCTTTTATACAATGGAGAAGGGAGTTCCAAGTTTCAGAAACATAGCAGGAGTATAGGGAGTTGCCTGCTGTATTAGTAGTTTTGGTAACATGAAGAAAGGATCTGTTTGATGAGCGAAGTGAACCTGACGTGGAGTAATGCTGTAGAAGGTTTAGTAGAGATGGTGTTTTATCAGAGTTATAAATTAGCTTAAGGACCATGATAAGCTGGTTGTATGCTAGTAATTGTGGAACTTTAAGCCAGGAAAGTTTTTTTAGGGTAACACAGTGGTGGGACTTATGTGATACACCAATGGCAAACTTAGCTATTTTGTTATAACACAATTCCAGCTTATCTATGTCTGTTTTTTTGAGGTTGGTAAGTATGGATGAGGCATAAATAAGAGTTGACAAGAGGTAACTTCTGGCAATAGTGGCTCTTGCAGTATCTGATAAGAATGTTTTTGTTTCTATATAGAGTACCCATTTTTATGTGCACTTTTTTTAATTGCTTGAGAGATATGAAAGTCAAATCTCAGCTTGCTGTCTGCAATAACTCCTACTAATTTAGTCTGAGATTTAGGAGTAATTTTAGTATATTTAGCAATGATGTAAAAATTGGGAGGATGGGCAGAGAGTCTAATCGAAAGCAAAATCATAAGTTTTGTTTTTTGGGGGGGATTAACTATAAGTTGGGAATTGGACAACTATGTTTCAGTTTCCGTAAATGCTTCTTGTGTCATATCCAGGAGTTGTTGCACAGTGGGAGCTGCACAAATAAATGTTGAGTCATCTGCATATTGGATAATATTAGCTAGTGAGGTGGATGAGTTGAGTTTGTTAGTGAAGATTCTGAAGAGTAATGGGCCAAGGATAGAGCCTTGTGGGACCCCAAGTGTAACTGGGAGTAGTGGAGAAATGTCTTGTTGCCACTTCACTGCCTGTTGCTGGTCGGTAAGGTAACTATGGAACCAGGAGAGAGTGGAGGAACCAAGTTTTAATTCTGTGAGCAAATTTAACAGTTTATTGTGAGAAACAGTATTGAAGGCCTTTGGCATGTCTAGAAAGATAGATGAGACAATTTTCCCTTCATTCCTAAGTTGGTTAATAGTGTTGGTAAAGTTCAGGAGTGCAGTGGCTGTGCTATGGAAGGGTCGGAATTATAACTAAGTATATGAATTATAACTAAATAACTAGGGTCTGAGTTAGAACTAAAATTACAATTATTACAATATGTATGAAATGTATGTTGAAACAACATGCTGGAAAATGGTCAATAAATTGAAAATATAATATAGTGTGAAGTTTCATACAAGAGTAAGCAGAATGCAGAAAATATAGATAAGTTTGTAAAACAGAAAGTAAAAAATATATAAACAGGAGATAAGCCCAGGGCAAGAGCCAATTTCCAAGGCTACAGCTGTGGAAGGTGTAGGAACTACTGACTATTGGTAGACTTTATTAGAGGCAGAGAGAGGCAAGAAAAGGATGCTCCAATAGTGTTATAGGAGGGGAGGTGGATTAAGGTGGGTCATAGCACAAGCATGTCCATGATATATGTAGAGTTTCCTTTAGTGTTGTTTAGTAAATCATTCACTTTGCAGGTATTCTATAACTTCATCTTCTGTTTTTTTAACTTCTACTTTACTAATCTTCTATTCTACATTCCCTGTTTGTGATCTCATTTTTTATTGTGAAATTTTCCCTATCTGGATGCCTTTGCCTGTATTACTCTTTGAATATCTTTGGGGCTGCTTTTTTTGTATTGATTAATTTGGCCTTTTCCATTGCATAAATATTGTACCACATCAGATCTGTCTTTCCCATGTCCATATTCCTTTTTTTTATACTTTTAAAAAAATCTCTAGATTTTATTCTTTATATTTTCCCACTTCCTCAGTCGCTTTTTTTTCAAACAGCCCAAGGTTTCTTGGTTTATATAATGTTTTTCACAAATCTGTTGTATCAATGAACACAAATTTTTATCTGAAGTTTCTGACAGTTTTTCTTATGCAAATATTTTTCTTTCCTCTAATTTCTTCCTTAATCTTTTTGTGCATCTTATGTCTGGAAATTCTAGGTTTTTTGCATAATAGTCTCAATACATAATTTCTTTCTTATCCTCAGTATTCCACTCTGTCGTCTTTATGGCTCTTTTCTGGCCTTTCAATTTTTGTGATTTTTGTGGACTACTACTTCCTTCTTCAACAGGGAGGCTATCCTCCCCATGGGCCTGGCCTGGCCCCATTGTAGGAATGTTCCTGTATTTTGAGGGTTCCACACTGTCATTATTTCCATTCCAGGCATCAGTATGCCTCCCAGGACCAGGAACTTTTTTTTCCTGGATCTTGTGCACCCAGCTATCTTTTTTTATTTTTTAACCTTCTACTGTCCATGATACATGCTATATAAAACACAGTCTATATATCAGTGTCTTCTTGATGGTATTTGTAAAACGGGTTTCACCTTGTGAAGGTACTCACCAAGACTTGAGAATGAATTCAGTTCCAGCAATATTACTCTCCTTTGCTTGCTGATTTATCATCTGTCCATTCAGATCCCCTATTCACCATTATGGGACCACTGAATATAAAGGATGCCAGACTATGCTGGTGGCTTAGAGGGGTAAAATGCCCTGACCACAGCCCAGATGCCCCAAGTTCATGTAATGGTTTGAGTGCTTGACAGTGCTTGGTATGTCCATCCGGGGGGGGGGCATATATGCTTGGGGCACATTGCCATGTATTGATTTCCCTGGTGGAGACTGGAGAAACAACTGTGTGGTGCTGCCTGTGGATGGGAGGGGTGTTTTGCTAATGACAGACCCTTAAGGAAGTGAGGAGTACTTTTAGGCATGCACAAGGGAGGGAGAAGTAGAACACAGCACTCCCTCTGCAGTAATATGAGGCTGCCACAGGTTGTCTTAGAGCATAGCACTCCCTCTGCAGTAATATGAGACTGCCACAGGTTGCCTTAGAGCACAGCACTCCCTCTGCAGTAATAGGAGACTGCCAAAGGTTGCCTTAGAGCACAGCACTTCCTCTGCAGTAATATGAGACTATCACAGGTTGCCTTAGAACACAGCACTCCCTCTGCAGTAAAATGAGACTGTCACAGGTTGCCTTAGAGCACAGCACTCCCTATGCAGTAATATGAGACTGCCACAGCTGCCTTAGAACACAGCACTCCCTCTGCAGTAATATGAGACTGCCACAGGTTGTCTTAGAGTACAGCACTCCCTCTGCAGTAATGTGAGACTGCCACAGGTTGCCTTAGAACACAGCACTCCCTCTGCATTAATATGAGACTGCCACAGGTGGCCTTAGAGCACAGCACTCCCTCTGCAGTAATATTAGACTGCCACAGGTTGCCTTAGAGCACAGCACTCCCTCTGCAGTAATATGAGACTGCCACAGGTTGCCTTAGAGCACAGCACTTCCTCTGCAGTAATACGAGAATGCCACAGGTTGCCTTACAACACAGCACTCCCTCTGCAGTAATATGAGACTGCCACAGGTCACCTTAGAGCACAGCACTCCCTCTGCAGTAATATGAGACTGCCACAGGTTGCCTTAGAGCACAGCACTCCCTCTGCAGTAATATGAGACTGCCACAGGTTGCCTTAGAGCACAGCACTCCCTCTGCAGTAATATGAGACTGCCACAGGTTGCCTTAGAGTACAGCACTCCCTCTGCAGTAATATGAGTCTGCCACGGGTTGCCTTAGAGCACAGCACTCCCTCTGCAGTAATATGAGACTACCACAGGTTGCCTTAGAACACAGCACTCCCTCTGCAGTAATATGAGACTGCCACAGATTGCCTTAGAGCACAGCACTCCCTCTGCATTAGTATGAGACTGTCACAGGTTGCCTTAGAGCACAGCACTCCCTCTGCAGTAATATGAGACTGCCACAGGTTGCCTTTGAGCACAGCACTCCCTCTGCAGTAATATGAGACTGCCACAGGTTGCCTTCGAGCACAGCACTCCCTCTGCAGTAATATGAGACTGCCACAGGTTGCTTTCGAGCACAGCACTCCCTTTGCAGTAATATGAGACTGCCACAGGTTGCCTCAAGCTCCTTGCCTGCCTAGAATGTTGTCAGTGCATGTCCAGGGATGGGGTTCAGGAGACCCAATAATCAAAGAGAAGCACTGTGAGCAGCTGATGGTCACTTGTGAGGGGCGATGAAGTAGGCAAAAATAAAATAAAAACAAAGATATACAGATGCCTGAAATCAGACAAAACTAGTAATTAACCTTGTGAGTCTGTTGGTGTATATAGCTGCTCCTGGCAGCTCACATATAGTCTGTATCATCAATGTCCACAAGTATTTCAGATTTACTTCTCAGCAACTAGACTGGCAAATTATTCCAGGTGTCCATAACCTTGTTTTAAATGTGCCTTAGTTTTTCTAACTGTCTTTTCCTGAAAATACGAATACATGAAAATGCTTTAGGAGAACTTTGATCTTTATTCTGAAGAACAATAATGTGAAATATCATATCAGCCATTTGGGCTAATTTCTATCTCTTTCACTTCCCTGCTATAAAAAACGCATTTGCGCGGTTTTGCGCACTGAGCAGTGCCAGTTAGCTAGAGTTAAAGTATTCTCGGCTTCACAAAGTCTGCTCTTCAATTTTTCCCTTGGAACTAGACAAATCTTCAACTTTAGCACTCAAACCATTAATTTCACAGTTAAGCACTTGCTTAAAACTCATAGCAAGCACTAATTAAACCTAGCACTAGACCCCCCTATACTGTCCAGAAGGACAAGGCTCTCTATTCGTCCCCACCAGCCAATCAGAAAAACAGCTTACGCTACCTATTCAGGCATGTCCAAATTGCAGTTTCCGGTGTACTCTCCAGTCCAACTGGTGAATCTGGGCATTTTGAGGCAATGTTACAACTGCCTCATGTACACAGACAACCTTCTCCTCCTACCACCAAACACTAATATATGTGAGAGATGCAATTATACAGCCAAACTGGAGGCAAAGCTCTCTCAACCCAAGACTGGAACTGACAGTCAAGAGGAGAAGGGTAATACTTGCAACACACCACCAGTCTCACATAGACCTAATAAACCAACACCGGCAAATAACACACATGAATACATGAAAACATACTCGGAGGCTCTAAATAAAAATCTGCAAAAGCAACAGAGACCTCCAAAGCTGACATCCAAGCAACCTCCACACCCCATCACCAACCAAGAAACACATACTTCACATAATCAGTGTGCCATGCAATCACAGCCCTTAAGGCAAAATAACATACCCAACACACTAGTAATAGGTGACTCTATAGTCAGGCACACTGATGTCCCACTAACTAGGCTAGACAAGGAGAAGGTTACAGTTAGCTGCCTGTCAGGCGCCAGGATCCGCCACATAACACAAGCACTCAGGTCACTCCAGAACAAGTACAAATACAACTTTGTCATTGTCCATGTTGGTGTGAATGATCTGAGACGTACCTCCCTGGACTACATGAAAAGAGACATGGAAGAGCTCTCTGACCTTGAGTAGCATCCTGCCCTCACCAAGAATTATGCCACAGTATAAAGAAAAAAATGATCATTTTCAACAATTGTCTAAGTTTCTGGTGTCATTCAAAGGGGATCCAGTATCTGTCCACCTGTGATGACATGCTCGACAAGCCACGTTGCTTTGCAAGAGATGGCTTGCACCTGTCACCCTTAGGCTTTCGAATACTGGCCAAGGCTCTTGCCGCCCCCATAGTGCCTTTTTTAGGCAAGGCTCAAAAGACAAACCCACCACCATAAATAGCACAAATAACCAAAAACTGAGGGTAATGCTACTCAACGCCAGAAGTCTAAACCTCAAAATGCACACACTCGAGGCACTCCACAGTATAGATAACATCGACATCTGTGCAGTAACAGAAACCAGGTTTAAGGCTCCTGAGAGCACCCCAGTACTACTAGGCTATAACTCATACCATACCTTTCGGCCACAGAACCAGGACCGAAACACAAAAGGCGGGGGTGTATCCCTATTCATTAGGGATACCCACACCTCCAGGTTAGTGGCGCAGCACAATGCATCAGAGATCATCCATGTGCAACTAACAATGGGCAAAACTGCAATCCAAATTGTAGCTTGCTACAGATCACCCACCATGACCCAGGACCCCCAATCCGCATTTCTGGAGACACTGAGAAATATGAAGTTCCTACCAAACACCCCAATACTGGGTGATTTCAATTACCCAAACATAAACTGGGAGAACTACTCAAGTACTAACTCCCTTGCCCAATGCGTCCTAGAATTTATAAACTCAAATGCCCTGAATCAACTGGTCAACACCCCCACCAGAGGGAACAACATATTGGACCTGGTCATCACCAACATGGGCGACCGGTGTTCCACACCGGAGTTCAACACCTCACTGGTTAGATCAGACCATAGACTAATCACTCTGGAAATCCACATTCTGCCCCCAGTCAAGGAAACCACCGTGAAAAACTTTTAAAAAGCAAACTTCACGTTAATTAAGACCAAGGTGGAAAGGTTCACAGCCCCCATGCTAAAGGACAATGCTGTCCAAGCTGCTGAAACCTTTACAAAGGCACTCTATGAGCATCTGCAGGAATGCATGGATCGTGCTATCCCAAGTAAAACCAAGACTCACTCCTTCAAGAAAAGGAAACCAGTCTGGTGGACCCCTGCCATAAACAAGCTATACAACAGAAGGAGGAAACTAATACAGAAAAGAGTAAAATCTCAAGAAGGAAAGACATCCCTGATCAGTATCAGCAAGAAACTACGATTCCTCATTAAATCATCCAAGGCTAGTTTCGAAAGAAAAATTGCCAATGACTCCAAAGATAACCACAAAGCGTTCTTTAGCTATGTCAAGAACCTAAGTGGAAACTCTCAGATTTGCTCTGAGTTAGTGCAGAATGGCACAAAATACACTGAACCGACTGATATTGCCAATATTCTGGCAGACAGGTTTAGTGCAAACTTCACCCCCCTCTCACCATTTAAAGGGCCCATAACCATACCAGAAGAATATAGGATCCTGTGAATCACCAACACACAGGTTAAAACAGCCCTATCCAAAGCCAAAAACACAGCTTCAATGGGACTGGACGGTGTCCCAGGCTGTGTCTTACAAGAGCTCCAAAATGAACTAACCCCTCACCTAAACACACTGTTCAAACTCAGCCTCTCTACAGGCTACGTACCCACAGAGTAGCACACAACAACAGTTATCCCGCTCCACAAAGGTGGAGCCACAACAGACCCCAGGAACTATCGCCCTATAAGCCTGACTAGCCTGGTCTGCAAGGCTATGGCGTGCATCATCATGGAACTCATTAACAGAGACATTGGGAACCTCCAAACCTTGGACCCTACCCAGTTTAGCATTGTTAAGGGCAGATCATGCCTCCTAAACCTGGTGGACTTCTTTAAGACAGTTACCAAAGCATTAGATGGGGAAAGGAGGTCCACACAGCCTACCTAGACCTCGCAAAGGCTTTTGACACCATTCCCCATTCTAGTATTATAAACCCCTACGTCACAAGATGGGTTGCCAACTGGCTCATGGATAGAACCCACATGGTGAGAGTTGCAAGCTCTATGTCTGACTCTAAACCGGTTACAAGTGGCATTCCCCAGAGTTCAGTCCTAGGACCCCTCCTTTTCGGTATATACTTCTCAGAGGTATAGGCAAGCATAGGAGGACTATGGCTGACCAAGTTCACAGACAACTGCAAACTAGGGGCCATAATTGATTCTCCGGCTGATACAGATACCCTCCAGAAGGGTCTCACTGAGACGGATACCTGGTGTCAAAATCATGGCCTCAAGCTAAATGCCAAAAAGTGCATAGTCATCCCCTTTGGAGAAAATAAAGTACCCACGAACTACCACATAGGTGGTAGTCCCGTAAATACAGGAAATGTAATAAGGGATCTGGGGACCCAAGTAGATAGTAATCTCTCCTTTGATAATCATATTACCAAGGAGGTTAGAAAATCCTTCTATGTGGCCCACCTAATCACAAAAGGGTTCACATCTAGAACAAAAGAGGTTATTGTGCCTCTCTACTTATCACTCATTAGACCCATCATAGAATACAATGCCCCATTTGGGATGTACCTTACAAGACACCTGCAACAGCTGGAAAGACCACAAAAGTACCTCACCAAGAGGATTACTGGACTCAAACAGATGCCCTATGCAGCCTGACTCAAGAAACTCCAGCTGTACTCGGTTGCATACCACTTACTCAGAGGTGATCTCTGCCTGACATACAAGGCCATGTCCAACCTAGAACTGATGGACATGCTCCACCTAAAAAAAAAAAAACAAATCCCAGAGAGCCACACACTCTAGAGATATAAACCTCACCACAACAATAAATAAGACATGCTGGAGGGCTAGATTCCTGTCCTAGAGACTCTCCCATGCTTTGGAACAGGATTCCAATGTACATCAGGCAGAGCCCCTCACTAACACTCTTCAAGAGAAACCTTGACGGGTGGATGGGAAACAAAAAATTTACCCTGGGGATCACTGCTGTGGCTCTGCTGGATAGTGGCACAGGGAACTAATGGCTCTGCTGGACAGAGGCACTGGGAACTAATCTAAGGGGGTGGCGAAAGCCAACACATTCGGGCTAGGCTTATAAATGCCCTTGGGCAGATAGCCTAGTACTTACCTATGAACCTATGAACCTATGAAAAAGAAATATGAATCACATATAAATACTATTATCAGTGAAGTGTGATATATAATTAATCCAGTAAAATTCCAGCACTCCGTCATATATATGTACTGTAGTTTGTCGTACTTTATTCTCCCATAAGTAATTTAACAGCTTTTGAAAACCTAGATATCCACTGGTCTATACTCAGGTAAAATTATTCAGGTAGTCTTGAATCCATACTTGGAGCTATACTCCTGCATCTTATTTCTTCCCGTCCCGTCACCATTCTGCACTTTTTAGTATGATACATAGTAATTATTACTCCAAGATGTTTTTTCTCCTCCATCACTCCCACAGGAGTTCCATTCAGCTGTCAGTAAGTTTTGAGTTGCTGAAGCCAATATCCATAACGTTATCCCTCTCCGTATTAAACTACAGCTATGTTTTCTTTACCCATTCATGCATTGTTTTTGCCTTTATCCCTGTCACCGTTCCCATTCTTTGCCCTAAAACTGTAGGTTCACAGGTAACTAGTAAGCAATCAATCTGCAGACCATCACAAGCCTAGCAAAAACTCCCTTTTTTAAAGTTCCCTCTTGCCATATACCTGATACAAAGAGCAACCTGCTCTGTTATGAAATACCACAAATATACTTATGACTGCACCATCCCTGATCCTGATACAGCAGCAAGCATGACATAAATAATTTGAAGGGAGCTGTGCATCGAAATAAACATTTAGGAGCTGCCTCCATCCAGTAGGAAAACAGGAAGCAGTCCCCAGGTGCATTTTCTGTTTCCCATCCATAGATCCAAATTGAAGTTGAATATGGAAGGATGGGAAGTCTGTTCCAGAACACCAGTATCCTCTGTGAAATAAATCTGTGATGTTAAAGAAGAGGATTAGATTCCTAGACCAAGTATTTATGATGCCATTTGACTTCCTGATATGCTGCAAACCCATCCGTATTGGGTTAGAAGATGGCTCATATGTCAGACACAGGTCACCTTTTAAGCAGTCTGTAGAATACTGAGCATAGTGACAGGGCTTTGTGTCAGTCCATGAAGGCCATATTGTTTAGGCCTTGTATCCTTTTAGTAATGTATCTCTGTGGGCATTCCCGTTGTTGCATGTGTCTGGATAGATACATGCCAAAAGGAGCATTATATTCATCGGCTTGCCTAATGTGGGCTGATTAAAGGGGGAAGATGACATCCAAAGATCGAGACACAGTCCCTGTGTTTATAAGCTGTGCAATATAGAAGGACTTTCTTATGACAATTGGCACACATTTGTCAAAATTTAGGTCACTTCCCACATAAGTTCTCAAATCACAAGCAACTGGGTCAACTGTTAGGGGAATATTATCAATGTAGTAGTTCCCTGGGGTAGATGACTTCTCAAAGGATATTTTAATGCATCATTTAGCATTCAGCTTCAATCTATGATTTTGGCACTAGTTATTTATTAGAGACAAACCTTCCTGTGGGATGGCTAAATTATTTGAGGATTCAATGACTGCTTCTAGCTTACAGTCATCTGCAAACTTAGTCAGCCAGAGCCTTTTGGTATTGGCTTTTACTTCAGAAAAGTCGATGCCCAACAGGAGATGTCCCAGCACAGAACTCTGTGGGACTCTACTGGTGACTAATGTTTTTGTGGAGGTAACTTCCACTATTTTGATTTCCTGCATCCTATCTGTGAGCAATTTGGCAATCCCAACAGGTGACACAGAGATTTATTGCCAGTTTTTTAGCTTTTCTAGTATGCTTGAGTAGGGGAACGGTGTCAAAAACTTTGGCCATGTTGAGGTATGCAGTGTGTATCATTTTGCCTTCATCCATTGTTTTGGTGACCTTTTTCAAAAAGTCCACTTGTTTGAGTAAACATGACCTGGCCTTGATGAGTCCAAACTGAGATGGGTCCAGTGTCTGGAGGTCCAGCATGTCCTTACTGATTAGTTCCATGATAAGTCTTTCCATAGCTTTTCATCTGAAGCTGGTCAGACTTATGGATTTGTAATTTCCTAAGTCTGTTGAAGGTCCTCCCTTATGCAGAGGAGTGACTGTGACAATTGTTGTCTGGAAATTCTTTTATTTAGCACAGATAATTGGTAAAAGAATATCATCAAGGTCTAAAGAGTTAATCACTCCATTATGCTCAGTATTGGTCAGATTAATTATTGAGTACAGTGCCCGATTTGGGATGTATCT
Source organism: Protopterus annectens (assembly GCF_019279795.1). Taxonomy (NCBI): domain Eukaryota; kingdom Metazoa; phylum Chordata; order Ceratodontiformes; family Protopteridae; genus Protopterus; species Protopterus annectens. The sequence goes on from NC_056731.1 coordinate 633,391,067, forward strand.
CATAAAGCATAGCCAATTAGAAAGATCCCAAAGGTCCTTAACTAAAAAGATCACAGGCCTAAAGTCCCTAAACTGTCAAGTGGGGCTAGAAAATCTATCCCTTTATTCAGTGTCTTGTAGACTTTTGAGGGGAGATCTCTTGTCTCGCTTACTGTGCCATAAGATAATCAGTTGTTCTGGACCTCCTGTACCTCCCTATGTCTTAAGACTGTACCCATACTAGAACCAGGGACTGAAATCATCAGCAGAAGATAACTGAAACACAGTGGTGGACAGGTTTATAACCCAGTTCCTCCCAAACCTCTGAAATAAGCTTCCTCTGCCAGTGGCAGCACCAGGTTTCATGTCTTCCTAGGACAAAATAAGGGCATAGTAGCTAGCTGTTGGGGCACATGTTGGATATCTGATGCACCCTCCCAAAAAAACAAAGTCTCTGACGCATAGTAGTTAGTGCAAAAGGTTAAGGCTGTGGGCTGTAGTTTCTGTGATACAGGGTTTGATTCCCTCAGGCCTTATTTGCCTGCTGTTTGACATTAATCAAGTCACTTAATGAGACATTGTTTCTGAGTCACCACTGAAAAGGGACAGTGTGTCCAGTGGGCATACCTGGTTAACAAATGGGTATTGTTATTATTAATATTATTAATGCATGGTAACAATTTACCCACAGGCCATTGTTAAACATCAATGAACACTTCATTTTTGAAAAAACAATAAAGGTCGTAGTCTAATAATATATTTACATATTTTACATATACTGTTAATATGCACAATACAGAGAAAAACTACATTTGTCAAGGACTGTGGTTTGGATGAAGTGTTTGTATGCTACAGTTTAACAAATCAAGCTGGTAGTTAACATTACAACAAAGTAGGAGAATGGAAGAAAAAACATTTGTGCTTCAGTAAACAGAGAAAGAATCTCTTAACACAAATTCAAGAACAGCAAACTGCTGGGCAGCCAAGTGCTCTGGATTATGTGGAACGCGCTGCATTCAGCCCCTAATTAGCACACTGTTCCGCCGTTCCGCATTGAACAGCTTTGGCTCTGCTACACGAGTTTTGATTGGTTAGTATACCGCGATTGTTGCCAATTGGCATGGTGGTATACGAATCAATCAAATAATCCCTCCGCTGTTCCACATTGAACAGCACTGGCTGTGCTACAAGGTGTTTGATTGGCTCGTATACCGCAATTACAGCCAATCGCAATTGCAGTATACGAGCCAATCAACTAAGTGGTCGTGAGGGCTGGATTCATCCACATACAGTGAGTTTCCAACATATGAGCGTTAATTCACTATGCCTTCAACAACAATATACAGACTCACACCCCTCAGGCAAGGAATTCTGCCCCCTGCAGTGTTATTCTTAATTCAATTAACTCCGTAGTCATTGTATCAGTGTTATGGAGACAACACATACTTTCAACAAATCTCTAGATGACAGTAAAAACTGATAAAAAATGGCTGCAAATGACACTTTAAACAGATGTATTTAAGGAAGTTTCTGTTCTACTTAATACTACTTGCTTTTTCCAGCTCAAAGGAAAAAAAAATTTTTTTCAAAGCAAAAACTTTTAGCCCCATAGACATTTAAAGGCTAAGTTATTAGAAACATGTCTCATTTTTTTATTCTAGAAAATATGTCTTTCTTGACCCATGGTGTTTTAAAATCCATGGGGGATTTTTCTTGTTGATAGAAAACAATTTACGAGCAAGTCAATTTAAAACCTCTAACAGGCAAGAGTGAATAGAAATTCAAGGAATAAATGGGTTGTTGGAAAGAAAAAGAGTAAGTAAGGAATTTAGGAAGCATGTTACTCTGAACAGTAGGATGCCACAGAACAAGGCAGGCAGTGCAGAGCTGTCTAAAACTACATTTATCTGTAACACTGGGACACTGAGAGACAGGCACACAGAGACATAACGCACACAGCCGTATACACACAGAAACATGCCTCTCAACTTCAAATCCGTTGTATTTTTTGAGGAACACAAGTCTATGAGGAGCTCTGCCATATCTCTCAACCTCTTAGACCAAGAAATCTGAACGAAGCTATAAATAATGGTGGGACAAAGGCCCAAAAATAGGGGCAATTTTTAAATACTGCTCTTACAAACGTATAAAGTTGATAGAATAATAGATTTTGCATTAGCATATCTTTTATAAAGGTTAAATCTTATGGTCCATTTATCCATGTAGTAAGAATACACTAACCTCCTTTACTTTGACAGTCTCAGCACTGTTATATTCCTAAAAGTAAGATTAGGAAATATCTAGGAGTCAGTTGGCTGAAAGATATTCTAGCCACAAAAAAAAATGTAATTACTTAAAGCCAGGCCAAAAGTGAGTCAGCGATTAGGTTTTAAATCTATTAACCAAAAATAAGAAATGAGTCCAGGCTATTGTATTATCAGTTTATTTTACAGCTACCACACATTTCCAGCACTTTACTGTTTCTGACTGAACGAATACTTTGCTTATAATGATTTGGCTTTCATCTTCACCGAGTTTAAACAAGCTTACAAGGCTAGGAATCCACGTGTGCTTATATTTCTAAACTATGAACACTAGGTGTGCATGCAGATGCCTAACTTTTGGGGCTGATATCTGTCTGACAGAACAAATTGAATTATGTTACTGTGTTCTGTTTAATTTTTTTCACCTTCATCCCAGTGTTACATCACAGGGTACATAGAAGGTGGCTGTCTTTTGAGGTAGGGATGAGGAGGTATGCTAGATTGCTAACTTTTCATAGTGCATGTACAAATTTCATCACTACATGGAGGTACTGTGACTGATGTTGGTGACCAAACATCTCCCCCAGAAATGCACTGAGACAGCAGTTATCTATGTCGCCTACCACAGATACTTCATAGTTACATGCAAAATATTCAGCCTTGTTTAAAAATTAAAATTTTCTTCTAAAATGTGCCCAGATTCATGGTTCATATATACTTCAACTTACTGATTTTTCTTGAAAGACCACTTCAGCTTGGCACCGTGGATATGGTGCGTTTTCGCGCATTGTGAAAATAAGGTGTTCCACACTTTGCCTGTTTATCGCACATTGTCAGGGTCTGTGTTCCACACTGACCTCTTAAGAGGTTGAGATCTATGGCAAATTGTACCAGTTTTGCACTAAGTGATGTGGATTTAATTTAAAAGTTATTTCAAATATTACACTTATAGCCATTTGCTAATAAAACAATATCATTTAAAAATTAATGCAGACTTCGCATGAGAAACAAATGTATCTGGCAACCCATCAAACCACATACCCCTGCTGGGATACGTAGTCAAACAGCATACAGTGAAGCACTAATTAGCGGCTGTATGAAGGATGTAAGAATTCAAAAGACAAATGTGTAATGCATTTGCTAACAACCTGGGATAGCTCTCTGCACACAAATGCCCTTTTTCAGAAGCAGCCCAAGAGTACTGTTTAGTGAAGTGACTTGATCAATCACACCAAAGACAAAGGCTGAAGGAATCAAACCCTATACTACAGAAGGCAGGTCATTTACAGTTTATAAACTTATTCATCTTCAGTAAGTGCCACACAATCAGTTGCAGCCCAGGCACACTGCATTTCATACCTTTGTGCTTGCAAAAAGCAACCTTAAAATATTATTAAACATTTTAACTTCATGCCATACAGTTTATTCACAGCTAAATAATAAACAAACACTGTCAACAGGCAGCAAAACAAGGAAACCATTTGTCATACCCAAAGAACATAGTTATTATGATGAAAATCATGCTTAGTACAATTGATTCTTTGCATTACACTGCAACTATTGTAGGATGCAGAACACACACACACAAACAAAACCCATCAATTACAGCCCCATGTACAACCGCATGCATTCAGATGTTTGCTTGTGATAACATGAATGAAGAATACATAAGTTATGACCATGAAGTGTATTTCATTTCACTGGTGTGACCACTATACAGTACATCGTATAAACCCCCATGTCCTCTCAACAGCAAGAACCAGAGACAACCCCCCCAAAATCAGGAACAGATTTTTAAATGTTTCTTGTACATTCTTAAAAAGTTGCATTAATAATCATTATCTGAAGGACAGAAAGTCTGTATTCTCTAAATATTGGCAAGCATATCAGTTTGAATTCACAACAGTTTGCTAGAAAGCCACAAAAATTTTACAAGGAACAGACCAAAATGATTCTCAATTTTTTTCTCAAGAATTCTAGACAAAGCAAAAATAATGGGAAAGGGAGACAAAGACCCCAAAAGGGACAAACATTAAAATACAATTTTACCCATTTGTTAACCAGGTAAACCCACTGGCAAGATTGTCCCTTTTCAGGGGTGACCAAGTAAAAACGTCTGAGTAACTTACTAACAGTTATGCAGTCAGCAAATGGTGGTGGGAAAATTAAACCCATTACTTTTGACTACAGGAAGCAATTCATTAACAGCTCAGAGCCTTAAGTGCCAAACACCTTTAATTCACTTAACGTTAACAGAACAACAAAGGATGTTACATTAGCATGCATTTTTTTAATGTGTGAGAATTATGAAACTCTTATGAGTGACACTGACTAGCTGTAATTCTTAGTGTGATTTACCAAAAAAAAGTTAATGGGATGTCAGACAGATGATATGGAAACAAACTCTTAATGAGCTGCTCCCCCTGCCCCAGTTCAGGGTGTGGGTTTCATTCTTTCTAACTCAATTTGCTCCTCTTCTAATAAAAAAAAATGTATTTTCTGGCGTTAATCACTGGCTGGCATTTACTTACTATATCTGATGTTCTTGGATGTCTTTGGCTGTCGGTCTTCAGGCAAAGAAAACACATTCATGCACACACTGCAAAAGCCATTCCCCTCTGCAGTCTGTGTGAATGTGCTTCTAATTCTGCATGTGCTTCTGTTTACTTAATTCAGTTTTTCCTTAGTGGGAAAAGAAAGACCATGCTCCCATTCTGTACTTCTTAATTCCTCCACGCATTTATCCTTGCAGTTACCTGAACAGGAAATGAAAGATCGTGCTTGTGCAGAGCAGGAAGTAGGAAGGGCTTGCACGCTTTCAATGGGAAGAGCCGGAGATATTTTTTTTTTTGTAAAGAGCGAGTTTTTTAATTTGCAAAACAAGACATTAGAAAGTAGAAGTAGCTTGTGTCCTTTCAACAGGAGTCGCAGATCGTTTTTTTTTTTTAAAAAAGAGAGACTTTTTTTTTTAATTTGTAGAGATTTTTTTTTATTTGTGCTATTCCAGGGACTGGGGCATTCAGGGGGGCACACAGTTTCATGGGGTGGGGGCACATGCCCCCATGTAACTTTGCTACTGTCTTCTGCATAAGTAGTTTGACTGGCTGTCTTCCTTTAAACATAACATAGATGACTGGATATGCCCTCTGGAGAAAGTAGGTTCAGCCTGAAGGATGGTACTGGCAAAGTGTAAATGGTCATAAGTCTCAGTAGCCTTAGAATGTCTGTGAAATATATGAAATTAAATGTGTTATGTATCGTAAAGCTTAACATAGTCATTTTCATAACTTAAATGGATGCCCCATGCTTTCATCTAACAACACCCATTCTTCAGTTTGCCATCCTCTGCATTCTGTCACTCAACTGAGTTTTAGATCCACTTTTGAAATTTAGGACTAGTGCCATCCCTTTAGTCTGTCAGTCAGAATTCTCTGCATCACCTTATTGGATGTCTTACTGAAACCTATAACATGTTCCCTTCACCTAGTGCATTGGTAAGTCAATCATCTAATTTTATCAAATTCTGAATGTGTAGAGGTGGTAATAAAGAGTAAGCCCAGGGAAAAAAAACGCCCCACAATCAAAATGGCATCCTATAAGGATGCATGTGCCTTCACTGCAGTGTAATTACAGACATGTAACATTACCAATAGTGAACATGCAGTGGCAACAAAAGGAAATTTGAGACAGTCAGTGTGTCAGCCTGCCTTTTCTGATACCATCTTGCTGGTGATCATGTAAATACATAACATATAGAAAAAAATGTTGCTCTCAATCTAATTAAGCTGTCCTTGAAGTTAGAGCATTGGGTTGACAGAGTTAGAACTGCCACATCCCTTTCATGACCCACCTTTTAAGATTAGAGTAGGGTTTGCCATCTTTACATCTGGTGATGCAACCCCAGCATTAGTAGATATTGTATGAACTTTGTGAGTGGTTGAAATGTGAGCCGCATAATCCTATAAACCTAAGCGTTAGTCATTAGCTGTTTGGGCCTTGTCATCTTTTGTTTTCAAAAGTTCTTCAAGAGTTTCCTTTCCATAAAGTCATCCTAATTGCAGCTACGTTTTCCTGCGCTATGACCACATATTTATTAACCTGGCACGTGACCATCATTTTTCCTCTAAGCACAGACACAAAAATTGCATTTACTGTTGTTACCATATTTAGTAACATCTATTTACTTTTTGATGGTTGGTTAGTCCTGCTATGTGTACCACTGCCTATGCCTTTCATGCTGCAAAGGTTCATTCCATTATTTCTTAAGTGTCTTTAAGGTACAATATAAAGAGGTTACCCCTGGTGTCTAGTGCGGCCCCTAATGTTGCAGGATTTGACACTAGTCTAGGAGAATGTGGCAGTATGACAGCCACTGCTCACACACACATTCATGCACACACAGCCCACGACCACCACCCAAATGCACTTATGGACACACTTGCTAATTCAACCACACACACCTATCCTATTTAACCCCTAAATAACCCCCCTTATACAACTTCCAGGCAGACTAAGAGACAGACACAGAGAAACATACACACACACACACACACACACACACACACACACACACACACACACTCAGACACTCACAGACACACACATAAAACACACACACACACAGACAAGCACACATGCACACACACACACACACACACACACACACACACACACACACACACACACATACACACATACTCATCTTACAAGACTTATACCATGACATACATATAAAGTCACACACACACACACACACACACACACACACACACACACAAAGAAATCTGGCCATGGTACCAAGAAAATTCCCTTACTCTCCATGGGAGGGCACTGTAAAGTGTCTTCCCAAGAAATAAGTGTAGAGTTGTTGATGAAATGAGCAGCATGGAGAAAGAGAGGTACAATGCTAGTGAGATGGCAATTGTGTAATATTCTAAAAATAAGTTTCAGGATTCAGTGTTACTTTGTCTTGGAGAAGGGTCTGACTAATAGGCATGCCTCTCAATGTCCTAGTCCAAAAAATCTGGACAAACCCAAAAATAATGGGGGCACAAAGGCCGGAAAGTAGGGACATATTTTAAATATTGCTCTTTTAAACTTTGAAAGTTGTTAAGAGTAACAGGATTTATATTAGCATGCATTTTCTGAAGGATATGAAGTCTGAAACTCAAATGCACATCATTATTTAATGAACTCACTCCTCAGTAATTTGGCAAAAAACTGCAAAATTTATGAGAAGCACAGCAAAAATATGAGACAAAAATCTGAAGAGCTGAGAGATATTCTCATAGTTATTTATGCTAATGAAATTGTTGTCAGATCTGTAAAGGACAGCTTAGCCCAAATGTCATGTTTTTATTTTTAAAAGGTGCTTTTCTTTTTAATCCTGCACTTCAATGTTATGTAGAAGAAAAGCTTGATTTAAGAATTATTCAATTTATTTAATACCTGAACTTATTTTTGTTTGTCTTTTTCTAAAATCTTTGAATAAGGAAGGAAAACAGTGACCCTTGTCAGTGGATTGAATTCAGGACCCCTCCTCAGTCTCTGAAATTGTCACAGCCACTGGAGCAAAAAGGAGTCTGTGGACAGCTAGGTACCTTGTTCCCCCATGGGCAGTTTCTCCCTTCAACTAGCAAAAGACCATGATGATGGTTTTGAACACACAATGCAGTACAAACCATGAACCTGGTAATGGATTAATAACTGAACAGAAAAGAAGAGAGCTTGTATTTCATGAAGTCCTTCTTACAGGGTGAAAGTGCTAAATAAAACATTTTGTGGAATATTTTGGAGGTTTACCCCATGGAGACATTATTGACCAGATATTCATTGTGGTTTATTAGTTGTGGATTATAGTCAAGTATCAAGTCTCAAGTAACAAGGATCAAGTATTCGACCACTATTTATTGTTATTATTATTATTATTATTATTATTATTATTATTATTATTATTACTATTATCTTGGATACTACTCAGCTATATTTACTTAGCTGCCCTGCTTCTTTGCATCTTTTCCTGCTTGGTCCTTATCCGTTTTATTTAGTTTCTCTGTCCTCTTCCTTTGTTGCTCTCTGCTGTCTTATGTACAACTGATTTTAACTCCCATTTTGACTGAAATTGTACTGTTTCCTCAGTTTGAGCCTGTGATTTATGACTGGATTTCCTTCTTCATTCTTCTAAAGTCGGTATTCTTCTCTGTCTTTCCTTTTGGGTTAACCTATCATGTAACTCAACTAGCATTTTACTAAACGTTATTACGCCATTAGAGAACCTTAGTGTTTTTCTCTTCATATTGGTTTGCATGTTTGTATTACATAATGGAATGTTTCTTTGATAGTAGCAATGTTGATATTTCTGTTTTGTTCTTCAGCACTTCATTCAGAATTCTTTGAGGTTTTCCTGAAGTACTGTACTATATTTACAAAAAATTGCACTAACGAAGTTGAGAACCTTTATATTTGACTAACCATACTCTGTAGTTATACTCACAGTACACCATGCTGTTTATGGTCACTAGTCCCAAGTGACTGTTCACTTCAGGCTGTAAGGTCTTCACTTGTATCCTATTAGAGAATTTCAGTTTCAGGATTGCTCCTTTTATATTCCACAACCACATTCACTTTACTGTCAGCTTATAGTAGGCTACAGTGATGACAATTCCTAAAGTGTTGAGTTGCAGTCAGTTTTCGTAGTCACAATTAGATGTCAAGAGCACAGATGTTCCCTTTATGATTGATGTAATACCTGAACTAGAGTAGTAAATCAGATAACAATGACATAAACATCTTTGTCCATGAACCTCTTACATACCACTTGGTATTCAGTAGAGTTAACCACCTGTTAACCCATTGTTTTAGACATTTTATTAAATATGTAGTTTTCCTGCTTTTCTTTATGTAAAGTTTGTGGAAAAGCTAATTGTACTGTGTGTGTGTGTGTGTGTGTGTGTGTGTGTGTGTGTGTGTGTGTGTGTGTGTGTGTGTGTGTGTGTGTGTGTGTGTGTGTATACGCCAGCATGCACAAATGTGGATAACGTTTCTTGCAACTGCAACTTTAATTTGGATCTGTAGTGAATCAGCAATGTAAACAACATTGAAATTCAGTATAGCGGACAAAATCCAGCAACTTTCTCTGCAATCATCAAAAGTACAAAAAACAACTGTTTCTGCAGGGAGGTAAGACCTGCTGCTGCCCCCACACTCCCACAACTAGAAAATACTAAATGTGAGATCACCCAGAGGTGAGAAAGGATAAATTCCTTTCCCTCATTATCACTGAATCTCCGTAGAAGAGAAGCAGCACTGATCTGCCGCCATGTAAGTGACGTTCCCCTTTGCTTTCACTGCATTCTAGCAACAGAATGCAGTACTGGTAGGACGCAGCATAAGAATGAACCCTCTGTTGCCCTTCGCTTGCACTGCGATATAAGAACAGAATGCCACATTGACTAGTGTCAGAGTTAAGTTTAAGTTTGGGCTCCTTTACTTACACTGAGAGCTACAAACGAAATGCACTGTCAGTGTAATTTTTTTCAGTGAAAAACACAATGGTGGACTGCATTCCAGTCATGTGTAGGACCTCCATTAATTTGCGTTATGAAACAAGGTAAATCTTAACACTCGGATGCAGTAAAAAAAGTGTAAGAAATGCTCTGTTTGAGGAGGGAATGCATTTTTACAGCATTACTTGTAAAGTGAAGCTTGGTCTGAGACAATTTTTTATACTACTGAGAAAGTTATGATGTAAATGGTATAATTTGCTTTGTAGTGATCACGTTTTCCAAGGCCTTACATTTTATACAGTATTAAATCTTGTATTATTTAGATGAATTCATATTTTTATCTGCAGTTTAAAAATATTAATTATCTAAGACAATTAACATTCAAAGACTTATACCAGACCAACGGACAAAGCCTAAAGACTAATCCAGTTTGCAAATGCAGTCGATACATATCAAGTATTAAGCTGTAGTGCCGTTGAAATGTTTAAGTCACAGTACTTCCTCTGTATTGATTATTATTTGATGTTGTTAATTGGGTTATTAAGAGATTAATTAAATTTACTATGGTCTTCAGTAGTGCTCCATTTTTCAGGGGTGACCTGAGATTTTTTTATCGATTGTCTTTTTTCGTCTCCTCTTTAACCCTATTATCTTAATTGCTTATGCATTTAATTGTTCTAAAGTAAGAAAAATGCATAACATTTGCAAATAACTAGAAAAATTTGTAAACACTTTACTTTTTCTAATCACGTGAGCACAGTATCTGAAACATGTAATGTAAGCTGTCTTTATTTAGGTTATGTGAAGGGAAGTAATTTGTGAAAACAAAGGTTGGCTCGTTGCAATTACTGTACTCAGTGGAAATTGATTTTCTGTATCTAGCAACATAAAGCAGAAACCAGACTATGAAAATGTGCATAGTTAAGCAAATGCAGACATTTTATTCCTGAGATATTTGTGGCTCCCTTCTTGTATTCCTTGAATTCTTATTACAATAACTTAGCACCAGACTTTTCCACTGAGAGGGGAACCCGCTTACTACAAAAGTCAGGAAAAAGTATGCGTTACATCCTCATGACTGGAATGGGAAATAGGCTGTGTTAGTAATAAGGTTCTGACCTTAGGTTATGTTGTAGAACCACAAGGTATTGCTGGACAGCACCACTCTTTAAATCGGGTTACAAAGTGACAGTTCTACAATGTGAGAGATAAAGATGTTTTTTCCTGCTTGTGGTGTTTCAGAAAATGTATTTCAGATTTCAGTGTGTATCCAATAAAAGGAGGCTTTAGGTTTCCTTAGTACTGAAGTCATTGCCCTTGCATACTGTAAATGTTATAAGAGATTAATATGATTATATATGCACTTGTCTGCCTTCAATAAGGCTTTTGTTTTCACCAGTCATAAAGTTGGTGCAAATGACATCCTTGGTACTTACAGGCCTGTCTTCCTTTCTACAGTTCTCAGTAGAAAAAGTCACAGATCTTTCTGTACATATTTGTTTACAGAATTTCTTAACGTTGAGTTACTCTGTTATATCTGATAAACAGCCTGAGCTCCACAGTAGCGTATTTGTGACATGATCAAACAATACAATTTTCTGCTGCGATAAATGGCCCATAGGCATTACAGAGAGGCTTTGTGCTTGCAGTGCTGTGGTCTCAGAAGAGCTGTTGTTGGCCACAGCACCATCACTATCTTCATCTCTGCTGTGGAGTCAGGAGTGGGTGCTAGTTTTTCTTTCAGTACCCCTTTTAGTGTGTTTAGTCCCAAGAAATGCAACATCTTCCTGCTCTTAAATATTCTTTGCTGCTTTAGCCCTGAAACGGTGGCCAATTGTATTTTATTGGACTTTCGCTTAGTTGAAAATTGCTAAAGTGTTTTAAGTCGGGGGGTGGTCTTTTCAGTTTTCAAACCTTTGCTAAAGACGCAAGTCTTCCTAGTTGGACTCACCATTTTAAATGATGCTCCAGTATTTGTTATCAGGAGTTTTAAGAGTTTGGAGATGCTGCTATACCAGAAAGGAAGACAGGTAAACATACAAACATGTAATTTATTATGTCATGTTTGAGCTTCTGATAACTACGTTAGCTTTGCTTTGCATTTTATCCCAACTTAAAGAAGACCTCTAAAGACAGCAAGTGTCTACCTTTCCTTGAGTTTTCAGTTCTGTTGCTGTCAAACTTTCAGAAAAAAAGCAACTGTGACAAATTAACTGCCTGCCTCAAGCCATTACCAGAGGTTTCAAGTATTTACTGCAATATACTGAGTTTGGCTAATGCTGTCTTTATTTAGCACTTCAGTTTTTCCACTTATGCCTGATTTAAACGGTCTTACTTGGCCAACCAGTTTCAGCTTTTCCGTTGTTTTTGGCCAGTCAAGTCCTTTTTCATTATCTTTGCATGTATGATTATGTTCTACTTTGTGCCCTGAAGATATCGCTGGAAAGTATTACACAATGAAGACTCTAGCTTGACGTGGTCTTTCTAGCAGTTTTTACTGAATAGCTTTTTGACCTTTGCTTGGAATGCTTTTAGCCATTTGTTGTATAGATATGTTTATCAGGCAGTTTAGCTCAGAGGGCTAAGGTTATGAACTGTTAAATACCTTCACTTTCTGTTTGCAAGGTGTGCAGCTCTGAACAATCTCTAAACCAGTGTTGCTTGTTGCCTCTGAAATGTGACAACTGTGTCTGGCGAGCTTACCTGGTTAGCAAATTAAAAAGGGCACTCGTTTCATTGGTTCCTCAAAAGCTGTGTTAGAGCCTGAGTTCTTCCCTTCATGTTTACTGTTTTCATAACTCTATGTCCTTAAGACTTCTCCTACATTAAAATTTTGTGCAGGATTCTATAGAATTAGTACTGTTTGTGCACCTGACTTTTTCCATGCTTTTTAACTCCAAATGCCAGTTCTATTCCCTATTCTTTATATGATTTATTTTATTTATTTACTATTTTATAATCTTTCAAGACTTGCTTGCTTAACTTTTTATCCTGAACTTTTATATACCACAGTATCTGCTGTCCTGCATCTTTTAAAATGGTATGTATCAGTTCATAGATTCACAGGAGAACAGCTTAAGGGTCGTTACAAGCCTAGCCAATATAACCCAATTTTAACCAATGTTTGACTCCTAGGGGCAAGAGGATGGCACAGATTTGTGCCTGTGCATTGAGTATCTTACAGATTGCCCCTGTCCATGAGGGCATGGGCACTACCCCAGGTGTGAATTTGCAATTCCCCATCCATTGATCCAAACTGTGTTTGAAGAGGGCAAGGGAAGGGCTCTGCTTAATGTGAACAGGAAGCCTGTTCCAAAGATGGGGCAATCTCTGAGACACATATCTGTCTTTCTGGTATTTTTGTTTAGTCACTGACTAAGATTAGATCCCTAGATCACATGCCTCTCATGCTGTTTGACTTGTGGATGTGTAATATCTATATATTTATGTTTTTATAATCAAGTTGTCCACTGGGGCAGAGCACATTTTTAGTAGAGGCCCATGGTGAAAAACCGCATAGAATAACAAGTGTTTATAATGTATTGCAGATGAAACACTGCATTATACAAATAAGTACTAACAGTAACCTGATGCCCACATAATACAGGCATGCAACAGATGACTGCAAAAGAAAGTACAACATACACAGAGTACACAAGTAACAAAAATAATATGAATATTGGTTTACTGTGCTGTAGGAGGTAAGTCATGTCAGCAAAATCAACCTACAAACATCCAAAGGTCTGCTGAGTGTGGGAGGTGAGAAATGAACAGAGACACAGATCATGCAGCTTGTACCATGGGAAAGAATGGAAAAGTCCACAGTGAGCTAAGAATAGAAGAGTAGGGAGCTAGACAGAAGAGGAAGAAAAAAAGAGATGAGGAGAGGTGGTATGTAGTGAGAGAAAGAAGAAACAAGTGTGATGTGGAAAGAGAGAGAGAGACAGGTGAGGGGACATCAGATTGTTTTGGGTGTGGTACGCAGAAACAGTTGCACGTGACTGGAGTACTAATTAACATAAGCCAGTGTTTCTTTTTTCCTTGTTTCTTGGAATTTCTGCTGAAGTGTATACTTATACATTTCAAGTGTGTGTTGTTGCATTTAATTGCAACGTCAAGTATTTGCGATTCATATATAGCCATATTCCTTGAAATGAGGTAAAAATACAAAAAACACTGACTAACTTTTGTTAATCTTGCACATAAATGCTGCTGTTTCTGCACACACACACCCATAGAAAGAAAACAAAATCATATATAAACACAAGGTTAGTGCAATAACAAACTGAGAAGGAAAGGGATCAAGATATGTATCGACTGCATTTGTAAACTGGATTAGTCTTTAGGCTTTGTCTGTTGGTCTGGTATAAGTCTTTGAATGTTAATTGTCTTAGATAATTAATTAATATGCATTCCTGAACAGTTAATAACCAATATGTACTGTACTACTTAACTGTTCTCTTTGTGATACTTTCTTTCCATGTTCCTCATATAAGAAATTTGGACAAAGCCTGACATAATGGAGGACAAAGGGCCCACAAATAGGGGCATATTTTAAATATTGCTCTTATAAAGGTATAAAGTTGTTAGAATAACATGATTTGTGTTAGTATGCATTTTTCTGAAGGAGATGAAGTCTGAAACTCAGATGTATGTCATTATATAGTGACTTCAGTCTACAGATCATCCCAGTGAATTGCCACAAAACCACAAATTTTATGAAAAACAGACCAAAAGTATGAGGCAAAAATCTGGACATTCTTCAAAAATCTGGGCAATTGAGAGGTATGAACTTCTTGTACACACTTGTGTTTTTTGGCATATTCTGCTGTATATTTGGTTCATACGTGTAAACTCTACCGATTTTAACAAAATATGTTCTCTTCCTCATATGTTTTCTGGTTTTCTGACAAATTATTGAGAATTGAAATCCCTAAATAATAGCAGCCATTTCAGTTTCTGATTTCATCTTTCAAAAAATGCATGCTGATACAAAACCTGTTATTCTAGCAACTTTTTTAAGAGCAATATTTAAAATTGTTCATACTTTTGGGCCCTTGTCACCCCATTGTTTTTGGTGGGTCTACTTCACTTTGTTTAAACCTGTTTGTTGAATACGTTTTTGTTGAACCCTATTTGCCATATCCTTAATCCATCAAACATTCATTTAAGCAAAATTTTTCCCAAGGGAAAAAAAAACACTTGACCATCATCAGGAATTTGTCCTTTTCCTCACTGTAGTGCGATCTCGGAGTTGGTATATTTAGTTCGGGGGTGGGTTTTAAATTTCATTAATTTTGTGACACTCATTTGGTTAGCCAAGTGTTTTTTTCTCTGGGAAAATTTTCACTTAAATGAACATTCGATGGATTAAGGCTTCCACAAAAAGATATTCAACAAATTGTTTTTTTGACAAAGTGAAATCGACCTGTTTTTGGCTTTATCCAGATTTCTTGAGTTTACAGTTTGAGAGGGTATGACATGGTTACTAACACTAACTTAGTTAGATCACCTTGTTTTAACAATGTAATAGACCAATACAAAACACATTTGTGCGCTGTTTGAGCTTCAAAGTATTGCAGTTTTTGTACTTAATATTATTGCTTGAATTACTGTACAGTAACACCAAGAGTTATAAAGCATTATATTGTATGTTATAATAAGCAAATATCTTTCAGTGCAAAGTATTCAAAACAATGAACTTCAAAGCAATTGCATGCTTTTTGCTGTGATATCCCAAGTAAATTGCAAAAGGGCAAAATGTTTCAGAAGGTGAATGGCACGTGTACAAGGGAGCACGGTTTGGAAACACAGCAAGTGCGTCAGGAGAAGTGTGGAATTTAAAGAGAGTTGTAGCTAGCTAGAATAGCCTTTCACAAAAGGTGGCTGATTAAACAAAGGGTATAATTCAAGTTGTTGTAGGAGGGTCTATATCAGATCAGCGAACACAGATATATCGAACTTCAAAGTCCGAAAGCTGAAAACAGCGAAGGAACGGATCAGCAAATTTTTAAAAAAAGAATATAGAGTCAAAATTAAGTGGGGGGCTTCACCCACCACACCCCCAACTTAAATATACCAACTCTGAGATCGCACCATACTGGAGAAAACAGCAAAGCCCAGAGAGCAGCTCAGCAAATTTTTCCCAGGGAAAAAATTTGCTGATCCGTTCCTTTTTAGCTTTCGGACTTTGAAGTTCGATATATCAGCGTTCGCTATTTTTAGTGTTCGCTGATGTGATATACACCCATTCTAGGACAGAAGTAACTAACACAAGTAGCAAGCTGAATGTAAGCTCAACTAAAAAGTAGTTTTCCATTGGGCAGATAAAGGGCCTTCTGGGCCTCTCTGGACCTTACATATTGCCACATAATGTGTTTTGATGTTAGTCTCCACACTGGCACCTGAAATGTCTGCAGTTTTGTCTCTGTAGTGATTAATTTGCTATATACATGATTATTTGTTTTTCCTTTCAAGTATCTCTATAGGTCTCCCATATGAAAAGAACATTTCAGAGTTCATTGTGAGTACTGAATTAGCAGATTCAAGAATGAATAAAAATAAATGTCATATTTAAGAGAAGTTGTCTAAGATAACAGTATTCAGCAAAATTTCCACATTTTAGGCAGCAATATCTAAGGAGATAACCATGTGAAAATTGCAGTTATTACACGTGGTTCCAGCGTGTTCACTATAGACTCTTGAGTCCCAAGTGCTAAAATAAAATCATCTCGTTGTGGTGTATTGAAGTGTATTGATTATCCTCGGAGCAAGATGGATTCTTCCTTTTTCTGGCCCTAGCCCACTCTTCCCGTGGCTAACTTGCAGACTAGTAGATACATACTCATGCATTGCTCTGCACGAGTGTGGGTGTTTGTGTGTGTGTGTGTGTGTGTGTATGTGTGTGTGTGTGTGTGTGTGTGTGTGTGTGTGTGTGTGTGTGTGTGTGTGTGTGTGTGTGTGTGTGTATGTGTCTGTGTGTTCAGGCTTGCTTCATGACAGCTAGAATGAAGTTGCAGCTCATGTCCCTGGCCCATAAACTTTATGCTGTGTACCTCTCTATCAAATAACTGTCAGCAGTGTAAAAGGCCATTCTACTCCAGAGTGAGTGAGCTCATATTCGCCAATCACTCCCACATTTCTATTTGTCAGCTTCTCCAGCACTCATGTTGCTAGTCAATCCCAGGTCCTTTGGGTAATAGTCCAGGCTTCATCAATGGGTGCCATAGAGCCAGTGGTAGTCTTCCAAACTTACCATAGGTGTGTGTGTGTGTGTGTGTGTGTGTGTGTGTGTGTGTGTGTGTGTGTGGGTGTGTGTGTGTGTGTGGGTGTGTGTGTGAGAACTGCAATGGACCGACATCATATCTAGTATTAGTTTCTGTGTCTTGCAATCAGTGAGTGCTTTTCAACACTCAAATGGATAAAACCTAGCTTTGCAGAACTAATGGATAATAAATTAATTAATGAAAAAATGCTTCCAAGTAAATGATGTAATCCGGCAAAAAAAAGTATTCCACTATGCTGTTATGGGTTAAATTCTTATTATATAGTGTCATCATATATTTTTTGTAAAATAGCCATAGCAAGCGTTCCATGGGCAAGATGCCCAGCTGAGCCTGTAATTGGTTATTGTTTGATCAGTGCTCTACCCAAGTAAACAAATTTACATAGATACATAGATAGATTTAGCTGTAGATAAAGGAGTCTATCAAACATTGAACATTTACAATGCCAGCCTTCAAAAAATGGATCAAATCTAAAGTAATTGAAAAAAAAAAACAAAAATTGAAAGTCAATTTTTTTTATTTAGTTTTTTGCTGCAGAGCAAGCCCGTTGTACCCTCCACACCCCCTGTTAATTATATATACCAACTCTGAGATTACACAGCAGTGGAGTAAGGCTAAATTCTCTTACCCCCTGCACCATGATCCCATACAAAATGTTGGCAGCAAAATCTCCATTAAAAAGTGCTCTGTCATATGAGCATTTGTTATTTACAGCCTGAAAACTGTTCTCTGATATGAGAGCTTGTTTCAGACTACAACAGTATAGACAGATATAGATATATGTATAAAATGTATAGATGTATTATATGCACAAACACATGTACATACACACACACACACACACACACATATATATATATATATATATATATATATATATGTGTGTGTGTGTGTGTATATTTTTGGTGGTGCTTTAAAAATATGCAAGTCTTAGGTATTTTTTTATTGGTGTAATGCTGTATATATAAATTTTCTTAAAGCATATAAGTACTTTATATACAGTGCTTTTGTTGGTTATTGTTCTGTGTGTTTCTGTACTGCACAGTTTGGAATATGATTTTTATCCTCTTGGGTGATCACATTTAACATTTGTTCCTGTTGTATGAAGCTATGCATATTACTGTTGTTTTTAGATGGTGCTGTGCTTAAGGTAAAGTATTACGTTCACATATGGATGGATTTAAGGCAGGAACCAGTGATGATTTTGTTTCTTGTTTACTAAGGAATAAATGGGAATAAATTTGTAGTTCTTATTACTACTTCACATGAGAGCCAGAGGCTATTAAAACTATTGTGATTGCTTAAGATTTAGGAAAAGCTGGACACCCTGTCAGAGTGTAGAAAACTGAGCTCAAGTAAATCACCATGCCCTTTGTTTTTATTAACTGCTACCCAGTGCTGTTTTTGCCACAGCGGTCATACAAATTAGCTAAAAAATGCAGAAATTCACTAATCTCTGATGAGTATGCAAAACCTGGGAGTTTGCAGAAAGTCAAAGTTAGGGAAACCTAATGGTTGTCTGTTATAATAATAAGAATGAGTGGAGGTAGAAGGAGCCAAGCTTGTTTGTAGGGATAAAGCACAAGCCAGTAATTGTATGACTGCTTCGTTGCTTGTGTCTTGAGTACATTTCATTCAAAACAACACATTTTGCTGCAACAGGAAAAAAAAAACCTGTGGGGCATTGTTAAAGATATCAAATGTGGGGAACAAAGCTAAATGTCTGTGCTTGTCCTGAAGATGAAACACTAGCATATACCTCAGGATGTCTATACTGCTGACTCAGCCCTATAGAAGAGGTATGGCATGAACCTGGACATCCACACTTTGTTGTACGTTTTACTTTTATTATTTAACTGTAGCTTCTGCAGTGCTAACTTATAGTTCTAGTGTATGTAGGAAACCAAGTAGTAGGAATGAATGTGAAAGAACTGACCACATGTAGTCACAAGCGTGATAACTGGGTTAGTGCAGAAAACTTAGCATTATTTCTACCAATTTTAGTGCCTAAATTAAAATATTGACACAGATGTTTTTTTCTTGGGAAGGAGAATAGGACCTTAACTTAACTTACATGCTAAATAGAGCATTCCTTCGGATTGCCATCACATAAAACAGGAGTTATGAATTGTGGGTTAGATACAGTCCATACCAAGGTTTAGTTGTAAGTTATTCCATGATTAATTGTGTGTAGAATGTTATTTTTTTTTTCAAATGTCTGCAGTAGCTTTAAAAGTGTTGCTAGAATTCCATATGTCAAATTACAATTTTATACTATATTGCTTTCAGTACATCCATGTTTGTTTTCAGTGCCTTCCATTCCTTCACCTGAAACATAATGCTGCAGTACCTGTTCTATGAGCATGCGCGCGCACACACACACACACACACACACACACACACACACACACACACACACACACACACACACACACACATTCACCTACACACTGAAACTAAATTAGATTTAGTGGGTTGTTATATTGTTCCACTTTTACAATAGGGAGCAGCCTTTTAAAACATCCACAAGGTATGTATTGCATAAGTCAGTTCAAAGTGTGATCTTGGGAGAAGTGGGTTATTACAAATGGTTACTTTATCCATTTATCAAATGTCTCAGTTTAGTATTCAGCACATAATAATCTTAGCAAAAACAATCCATAATTCAGTTCGAAAGATTGCCATGCCTGTCCAAAGGACTTGATTTTCCAAACCAAATCTTTTACACTACATCAGCTCATTCATAATTAAAAATGTATCTTTGGCATCACCATCAAAACTGTAGAAGCAGTCTGTCACTAAAGCAGACTTATCCCTTTCCTCATCCAGCCAAACTTCTGCTGGTTTGAAATCAAAATGATATTTGGCCATAACAAACACAGTGCCTTTACCCATATTAAATCACTAATGGTGGATGACACTGACTAACAAGAAAAGTGAAGATGTTCTCAGGAATTTTATTAGCACAATACCTTAGCAAAGTGGAAGAGGAGACCCTCGACTCATGTGCCTAGATAGTTCTCTGCTGTCCAGTCTTCTCATTAGTGTAGTGTCCTGCACCACTGGCACCGCAGACTGGGAAACCTCAGTGGCCGGTTGTTGTTGCACAGTAGAAAAACATTGAACTGATGTGGATGGTGAGGGTCCTGCTGTGGCTACCTATCAGCTTATCTTATTAAGTTAAGCACAGTACACACACCACTGTCTTTGGGAGGTGCTTCAGAAAACAACAGGCAGACCATGCTGCTCTAAAATATGCACAACTGAAACATGAAACTTGGTAAAAAGCTTCTAACTAAGCACATTCCTCAAGTGTTTGATTCCATGCACAATATCCTTGGATATCAGGAAGTGCACAACAAATGAGCCAGTGGGAATGAGCGTGATAGTTGTAGGGAGAATGGGATAGCCAGAAAAAGACAAGGGAATGTTCTAATCTTCTTTATACATCCTAATTTCATATTGCCCGTTTCATTCATCATGGGCTTGCAGTGATGAGCTGCACCCGCTCTGAGTTATTGGAGTTGCTTGGCCCAGTAGCACAGCATAACATGGGTGGGGTGAAGGGGGCAGCTGCCATGGATACAAAATGTTAGGGAGTATGATCAAGAGTTCCTGCATTTCATTCTTCTTTCTTTACCAAAATGTCAGTACAGAAAGGCGCTTTAGTTTAGCGATTCTGAGGGGGCATGCATCTATAGCAAGCCATTGATACAAAAGCACCAATCAGTTTTCTACAGTGAAAAACAAAGTATTTTTTTTCTATTCATTTAAAGAACTGAATATGTAGGAAGCAGATTGTTTAACAATTACTAAGACTTCACTGGAAGACTTGAGGAGTGGGGTGCTACTTCAGGGATCAGCAACCAAATAATAATATATATAATAATATTTTGTCAAATTTAAGTGGAAAGTTATCATGTAAGCAGTAATGTTCACTTCTTGAGATGCTGCCCTGACTTCAACATATTAAAAATCTGCACCAGATCTATTAAAAGTTGATAAAATTATAATTCTGCATTGATTTGGTGATGGTACCCCTGTAACCTTGACAGTTTTCATTTTTCTTTTCTTTGTTATTTTTCCCTCTGGCCTGTCATCTAAGTATGGTTGTTCATTCCCTTCCTTCACCCCACCATGTTGAAGTAAAATAGTAGAAAGAAAGGAGTGCTGAAAGCTGATAAGACTTGGTGGGGGAGGGGGGGCTTGCAGTAGCAGGAGTAGCACTGCCTAACATGTGACAGAACCTCAGTAATCATGCCGTGGGGTCCCCCCATCCAGAGATAGGCTGCCTCATCAGTGAATCAACTTTTGCACAAGATGTGTTACAGGAGTGAGAGCAGCCCCGAATAATCATTATCCAAGCAAATATGAAGGGGGCGCTGGTCCGTGTGATCCCCATTCTATTTTTTCCTCTGTTCTGTGGTTGTTGGTTTGCCCAATGTGGTCTTTCTGCCCATGGGCTGAGGGTGTGACTTCACCCTCTCCCCTAAGACTACAGCCATCAGTGTTAAAAATTGGACCTTGTTGGTCATTTAGCCAGGAAACTGCATCTCCATATTGTAGATGTCAAAAGCCATCCCTTTTCTGAGGAAAGATGTAAAGTGTGGTAGTCCTAGAAACGCATCCTTGGAAGCTGATGTAGGCACTCACATCATCATTAGTACCTGCAATGTCTATTCTCAGTGTATTCATACTCCCAAACACACACCACTGAAGGCTACAGTATACTGGCTTGGTATGACTAAACTCACGACCCTTGCCTCAGGCCTCCACTGCCTTGAACATGAGCATAGCAGACCAAAACTGCCATTCCTTCTAGGATGGCAAGCTGGCCTGAGCTTCTCATTCTCATCCTCCCCTGCAGGGGAGGCTAATGCAGAACTTGCGCTCTCTGGTTGAACCCAGGATGTGTTGGCTGTGCTGCACCGTAGAGCTGGCCTACCTGGACAGATTTATTTTTTATAAGTGTCAGCTCACACCACATGCATTTTTTAAATACTCATGAATTTAAGAGCTATCACTTGATTTCTACAGGATAAAATAATTTCTTACAACCCATCACATACTCAGATGCTATTTCTTAATATTTGCTCAAGAGGTGAAACCTTTGAAGTTATTGTGCAATGTTTCATTATGCAGATATATAACCTCCAGGTTTGGACGTTCTCGGTATGAAGTCATGGCACTTAGCAGCCGTACACTCAGCATCAACACATCTGTTTAATCATGTCAGCTGCTTGCAGCACAACATTGTTTTCAAAGCTAGTTGGCATTTTTTTCTGCTAATCTGGACCACACCTGTGCTGTGAAAGGGCAGAGTATAAACTCTTTCCTTTGCAAAAGAGCATTAAAATAGATGTTATTTTCTTGCAAAAAAATTAGGTTTTGATGGTAAATAAGAGCCATTGTGCCCCACTGACAATGCCTCTTGGTTTCTCCTGATACTTATTTTAAGTCTCCCTCCATCCAGTCTTCATAAGAATGACATCATCTATGCTCGTCAAACCCTTTGATTCTCACATCACTGCTACCCCATCACCTGTTCAAGAAGGCAGGTAATTATTGGTTGTGACATGATATTTGTTTTATTTATTCCTTGTTGACCAGGTAAGTGAATATGTCCACTGATCCTTTTCGACCACGAGCCAGGTGTATGAAGCACCAAGTATTACAGAGATACAAAGTAGAAGAAAATGAGAACATTCGTAGGACATTACTGTGAAATGAGGAAAAACATAACTTGAGTGCATAAGTATTAAAACAAAATTGCATAGAACAGTCATGAATATACAATACATCAAAACTATCATTACAACTTGCATAAGTAAATCTAAACATGCTTAAGTGTACAGCAATATTCAAGCTTGATGTAAACATTAATATCTCGCAAATTACGTTATATAACTAAGGCAGTGCAGTCTTAGTAAATGTGATGCATAACTCAGGCTTGGTGTAAATATTAATTACCTGATAAAATAGAGGCTGAATAGTCCTAGCTGATTTGGTGAGGTCCTCTTACTAATTTGTTGGAGATGAACAATTATAGCAGTTGTTGCAGTCATATTAGAAGGTTAATTCTTACAGATAATTTTTAATACACACCTGTGTGCAATACAGGATAATGAGTTTGAAGGCATAGATACTTCTGTGTATTTACGTATCTGCAATATTATTAAATCTCAACTGTGAAAGGAAGAATCTTACTGTGTAGTTAGATTTACGATGTCTGCTGTTGCTTGGGGGAAGAAACATTTTTAGTGGAGACTTTCACATTTGTCCAGGAAATAGATGCATTTGTATGAGTGCAAGTCTGATAAGATATTTCATCAGTTCTAGCCTAAGTTGTGGGTATTCTGTCAGCTGTGGGTAGCTGGTTCCAGTTTGCAGGGAGGATTTTACTGATTCTTTTCTTTCTAGAAGCAAATCCGAAGGACGTTCTTATTAGTCATTGTGTTAGTTTCTTGTGCTCAGATTGAGTAGAGGGAGGTTATAATTTTTGATTTGCTTCCAGTTGAGGGACATAATCTGTTATTTTAAGATTTAAAGGTCATTATAGATAATAACAGAATGGAATGGGCTGCTATTGGTAATCAAATGACCTTTTATAGGGTCATACAGTGGTACTCTAGTTAGGGAGAACATTTTATGAATCTATAAATTTCATTAGTAGTTGTTTGAATTTTGCGTTTTAGGCTGTGTAGATAGAGATGATTGGGAAGGCATACTCACATATAGGCATCAAGAGACTCTTGGTGTGAGAGCTAGTCTCCCTTCCTTTGGGGAGTGATTCAAGATGGAGTAGGCAGCTTTTAATTGTATAGCCACTTTTGTAAGTTTTAGGTCATTATGTGTTATGGATGTAAGAGTTTTATCCAACGTTAGGCCAAGACATTTGCATTTCTCTGTTATAGATATGAGTTGCCTGGCTGGAGTATGGTTAGACGGGGGGGGGGCTTAGATAGTTTCTCTGGGAACTGGCAAGATGTAATGGTTGGAAGACTCAGAAGATGTAAACCCTGTAAGATTCTTATGATAATGGTTTAAGTGTGAAACAAGAGTGTACCAAAAGTTATAGTTGCAGGTTTTCAAGACATTTAGGGTAAGGCGGTTGCTATTCATAGGTTCATAGGTGTTTACTAGGATAATGACCACAAATGCCTTTTTAAGCCTAGCCATGCATTCCAAATCTCTGACAAGTTCTGATACCCTTGATGAGTATAAGCAGGGGTTTGGGAGATGAAACATTTACATGCAGGGACCTGGGAGATGAACCATTTACAGGTTGCCTGTATCCATTACAGACATATTTGCCAAACTAGGGATGAATTTCCTGTTTACCATCCAGTTGTCCAAGTTGAATTGGGTTAGGGAGGAACTCTGCTTCACATGGATGGGGAGCCTGTTCCATAGATGGAGTAGTCTCTGGGATACATACCTGTCTCTCCAGCAAGTCCTATTTATATCACAGGCAAGGTTTAAGTCTTTAGAATGGGTAATTCTGGTGCTATTTGTTTGTGGATATGCAGGAGGTCCATCAGAGTAGGGTCTGATAATGCCCTGTATGCCAGGGATAGATCTCCCCTCAAAAGCCTATAGAAGACAGAGTACAGGGATAGGGCCTTCAGGTAGTCTGCACAGGACATTTTACTTACATTCTGTGTTATTTTAGTGAGGAACCTCTGTGGACATTCCAGTTATTGGATATGCCTGATTAGGTACATACCAAAGATGGCATTGTACTCAATGATAGGTCTGATGAATGCTGAATACAGTGGAACAATGACTTCCTTAGACTTAGATGCCATACCTTGTTTATAACTTGCGCAACATAAAATGATTTCCTCACTACTGTAGACACATGATGGTCAAAGGCTAGATTACTATCTATGTGTGTCCTTAAGTTCCTCACTAATGGGTCATCTCTAAGGGGTGTGTTGTCTATGTGATAGCTACCAGGGGTGGATGACTTCCCAAAGGGTACTATTGTGCCTTTCTTGGCATTTAGTTTTAGTCCATTTATAAAGAGAAGAAAAGTTCTTTTGCAGGTAAGTTTGGATGGTTGTGAGGCCATTTCCTTAAATGGGTACCCACTGAAAGTCTGAAAATTGTAATTACGATGCTCAGATCAGTGAATGCGTAATTTGAACAGTTTTATGTATGTATATATCTATATCTACAGCTATGTATGTATGTGTATGCATATATATATATATATATATATATATATATATATATATATATATATTATATATGTATATGAGAAGGGTACAGGGGAGCTCCCACACATTGGGAAGGTTCAGGAAGGTGAAGCCTTCAAGCAATAACTCATGTTTATTATGCAGAATCACATGTTGATGTTCAAAATGCCCCCATAAATATTGGATGTCGCACATTCAAAAGGGAGACTGCCTTAAATATCCCTTTGGCTGACCATGGTGATGTTTAAATGTGGTAGCTTGTTCTCATATTTCTGTTTGCGAGAAAGATGATATCCATTGGACAGAATACCATAGATGTAATTAAAGTTTATGTAATATTCCTCTGCTGTCTCATTTATTCAAAGCTTTCAGTTTCTCTTTATATGACTTTTGATGAAGCAGTGCATAGTTTACATTGCGTCCTCTGAATTGCATGTGCTGTGATGTATCTGTTCTTAAAATAATGCTAGCTCCAGAGCTGCACTCAACACTCTTGACAGGTGTCTGTAAACTGCGGTAATAATTGTTACTACTGTAAATCAGCTTTCACCA
Source organism: Protopterus annectens (assembly GCF_019279795.1). Lineage (NCBI taxonomy): Eukaryota > Metazoa > Chordata > Ceratodontiformes > Protopteridae > Protopterus > Protopterus annectens. Next base: position 633,416,854 of record NC_056731.1, read on the forward strand.
AAGTATTGCTACACTGTGGTTCATGCCCTGGAATATTGTCAGACTGGCTCACCTCTTAAAATTATACAGTTCCCACAGCCTTCAGAGGTATAGTACATGAATGTAATAAAAATAAACAGGGCATAAGAGTATGTGTGTAACAACCAGATATGATGTAGAAAAGCACAATTACATGCCAATGCAGTCTGCAGAGTGTAAATTAAACTGAAAGACTTGTTGCAGCACTGTTTGTTAGTTACAGGTCAACAGGTTTGTCTTTCTGTTTTTTCAGTATTGAAGGGCATGTCTTCAACAATCTGTTATTAAACAGTAACAGAATTAGCATTATATGACTGATTGAGCATATGTACTTCATCAGGAAGGAACTTGACGTAGAACGGGTGTAAACTGTCAGGTGAGTAATAACATCCTGGTGGGTGTACTTGCCAACAGTGCAATTCAAAACAGTGTGTAGCAGTGCATCATGTTTGTTTTTTGTAGGCCAGATAACCCGTACAGAGACAACTTTAATGCAGTATCACCTCTCAACCTCTCAGAGCAAAAAATCTGGACAAAGCCTAAAATGATGGGGGGGGGACAAATAGGGGCAGATTTTAATATTGCTCTTACAAACTTAGAAAGTTGATAGAATAATAGGTTTTGCATTAGCATGAATTTTCTGAAGGATGTGGAGTCTTAAACTCAAATATTTGTCATTATTTAATTACTTCAATCCTTAGCTATTTGCCAGAAAGGTACAGATTTTAGGAGAAACACACCAAAAATATGAGGCAAAAATCTGGACATTCTGCGAAAATCTGTACGGTTGAGAGATAATGCAGCAAACAGAGTGTACCTTCTCTGAGACATTTTGAGAAAGCATTGATTCATCTGGTGACACAGGCCTGGCTCCTTTTCCCCTTTGCTGTGTAGTTTAGAGCTTGTAACCAAGAGAAATACCAAAAAAAAAAAATGTGCTCTGTAACGAAAAGCACTTTGTTTGTAGCAGATGATCTTGAGCTCAGATAATATTATTTTGCAAATTTACTGTTGAATTGCTGAGGAGTAATAAGAGTGTAATGTCTGAATTCAGAACATTCTGGAATGGAAGGCCTTGTGAGTTTGCAAGAATTACTAGTCAACATGCGGTAGCGTTGTCGCCTCACAGTCAGATGCTCTCCGGTTCGATTCTCAGCTAGAGCGTCTTCTGCGTGGAGACATGCGTGAATGGGCTTGTCTTCGTTGAAGGTTGTGCGTCAGGGCTGGCAACTCGGCACGTAAAAATCTACTGCCAATCATTAGCGGACCGGAGTTCTGCTGTGGCGACCCCTAACCGGGAAAAGCCGAAAGACACAACAACAACTAGTCAACATGCATGCATTCTTTTTTCTGCAGTGCAGTAGCCCATTCTCTTTACCTGAGCCAGTATCAGCTGGGCAAAGTTTGAGTACTAGGGTGCTCTTTTTCTCTTTCTGCATTTTTTCCTCTGTTTGGCAGGGAGGATACCTTTGATTTTGCTCATTAACTGTAAACAAAGCTTGTCTCCACTTTCTTACAATTGCACCACATTACAGAACAAAAAATCAACAATGAGAAACACTGGTTTCTACAAATAATATAAAACATTATAAAAAGCTTTTTTTTGCAGGGGATAAACCTGCCTACATCCCTCATGTGTGGGACCATGCCCACCATTAGTACATTCATGTCATTACATTATGAAATACAAATAAAACATTAGCAATCATTACAATGACGTGAATTGCATAGATGTGTCAAATAAGAACACAAACTAAAAACTGTTAAATCAAAGTAAGAACCACACTGAGTCACAAAAAATAAAGTAAGCACTTTTGTTTTATTTTGTTGACGTTATAACACTTTAAATGGAGGCTTGGCCTTTTTGAATGAGTGGTGATGTCATAAAATGGATTTTTATATAAGCTTTGTAATATGTTCTTGATTTGTCTGATGAAGTTTGCTAATACAAGTAAATGAAAGCGCTAGCTCTTACTTTAATTTTTGTGACTCAGTGTGTTTCTTACTTCGGTGTAATAGTTTTTAAATTGCATAAATATCTTATTCAAAAGATGTGCCAAGAGATGCTGGGTAATATACTTTTTGAAAAGGTAAAATGCTCATACATTTCATGTGAGAGCAAAATTCCTAACATAAATATGTGTCACAGCAGTAGCTCAGGTATCTAATGATGCTCTTACCACAAGTTGATACATTTATGGGTATCCAAGTAAGTTGTTAGGAGTGCTAGAATTCACAGTAGCAGAAGTTTTCCCCTTGTGGGCAAACCCAAGTGTAGACCAGAAGAGAGAGAGAGAAGGAGTGACAGAAGGAAATATGTTTACCTCTGCTGTCATCAATCAGCAGAATATGACAGTAGCAGAATGAAAAACAAAGATGACAAGAGTCAGCATTTGTCTGAGCTTTCATCTTGAGGCAAAGAAAATGTAGAGATTAGTGAGAGGAGGATTAAGGAGAAAGTAGAAGGAGTTGTGTACAGGTAGAAGGGTAGAAAGGTAATTAAAATGCTCTACTCCTGGGAGTTGTGTACATGTAGAAGGGTAGAAAGGTAATTAAAATGCTGTACTCCTGGGAGTTGTGTACATGTAGAAGGGTAGAAAGGTAATTAAAATGCTGTACTCCTGGGAGTTGTGTACAGGTAGAAGGGTAGAAAGGTAATTAAAATGCTCTACTCCTGGGAGTTGTGTACAGGTAGAAGGGTAGAAAGGTAATTAAAATGCTCTACTCCTGGGAGTTGTGTACAGGTAGAAGGGTAGAAAGGTAATTAAAATGCTCTACTCCTGGGAGTTGTGTACAGATAGAAGGGTAGAAAGGTAATTAAAATGCTCTACTCCTGGGAGTTGTGTACAGGTAGAAGGGTAGAAAGGCAATTAAAATGCTCTACTCCTGGGAGTTGTGTACAGGTAGAAGGCTAGAAAGGTAATTAAAATGCTCTACTCCTGGGAGTTGTGTACAGTTAGAAGGTTAGAAAGGTAATTAAAATGCTCTACTGCTGGGAGTTGTGTACAGGTAGAAGGGTAGAAAGGTAATTAAAATGCCCTACTCCTGGGAGTTATGTACAGGTAGAAGGGTAGAAAGGTAATTACAATGCTCTACTCCTGGGAGTTATGTACAGGTAGAAGGGTAGAAAGGTAATTAAAATGCTCTACTCCTGGGAGTTGTGTACAGGTAGAAGGGTAGAAAGGTAATTAAAATGCTCTACTCCTGGGAGTTGTGTACAGGTAGAAGGGTAGAAAGGTAATTAAAATGCTCTACTCCTGGGAGTTGTGTACAGGTAGAAGGGTAGAAAGGTAATTAAAATGCTCTACTCCTGGGAGTTGTGTACAGGTAGAAGGGTAGAAAGGTAATTAAAATGCTCTACTTCTGGGAGTTGTGTACAGGTAGAAGGGTAGAAAGGTAATTAAAATGCTCTACTCCTGGGAGTTGTGTACAGGTAGAAGGGTAGAAAAGTAATTAAAATGCTCTACTCCTGGGAGTTGTGTACAGATAGAAGGGTAGAAAGGTAATTAAAATGCTCTACTCCTGGGAGTTGTGTACAGGTAGAAGGGTAGAAAAGTAATTAAAATGCTCTACTCCTGGGAGTTGTGTACAGATAGAAGGGTAGAAAGGTAATTAAAATGCCCTACTCCTGGGAGTTGTGTACAGGTAGAAGGGTAGAAAGGTAATTAAAATGCTCTACTCCTGGGAGTTATGTACAGGTAGAAGGGTAGAAAGGTAATTAAAATGCTCTACTCCTGAGAGTTGTGTACAGGTAGAAGGGTAGAAAGGTAATTAAAATGCTCTACTCCTGGGAGTTGTGTACAGGTAGAAGGGTAGAAAGGATAAAATGCTGTTCTCCTGGGAGTTGTGTACAGGTAGAAGGGTAGAAAGGTAATTAAAATGCTCCACTCCTGGGAGTTGTGTACAGGTAGAAGGGTAGAAAGGTAATTAAAATGCTGTTCTCCTGGGAGTTGTGTACAGGTAGAAGGGTAGAAAGGTAATTAAAATGCTCCACTCCTGGGAGTTGTGTACAGGTAGAAGGGTAGAAAGGATAAAATGCTGTTCTCCTGGGAGTTGTGTACAGGTAGAAGGGTAGAAAGGTAATTAAAATGCTCTACTCCTGGGAGTTGTGTACAGGTAGAAGGGTAGAAAAGTAATTAAAATGCTGTTCTCCTGGGAGTTGTGTACAGGTAGAAGGGTAGAAAGTTAATTAAAATGCTCCACTCCTGGGAGTTGTGTACAGGTAGAAGGGTAGAAAAGTAATTAAAATGCTCTACTTCTGGGAGTTGTGTACAGGTAGAAGGGTAGAAAGGATAAAATGCTGTTCTCCTGGGAGTTGTGTACAGGTAGAAGGGTAGAAAGGTAATTAAAATGCCCTACTCCTGGGAGTTATGTACAGGTAGAAGGGTAGAAAGGTAATTAAAATGCTCCACTCCTGGGAGTTATGTACAGGTAGAAGGGTAGAAAGGTAATTAAAATGCTCTACTCCTGGGAGTTGTGTACAGGTAGAAGGGTAGAAAGGTAATTAAAATGCTGTACTCCTGGGAGTTGTGTACAGGTAGAAGGGTAGAAAGGTAATTAAAATGCCCTACTCCTGGGAGTTATGTACAGGTAGAAGGGTAGAAAGGTAATTAAAATGCTCCACTCCTGGGAGTTACGTACAGGTAGAAGGGTAGAAAGGTAATTAAAATGCTCTACTCCTGGGAGTTGTGTACAGGTAGAAGGGTAGAAAGGTAATTAAAATGCTCTACTCCTGGGAGTTGTGTACAGGTAGAAGGGTAGAAAGGATAAAATGCTGTTCTCCTGGGAGTTGTGTACAGGTAGAAGGGTAGAAAGGTAATTAAAATGCTCTACTTCTGGGAGTTGTGTACAGATAGAAGGGTAGAAAGGATAAAATGCTGTTCTCCTGGGAGTTGTGTACAGGTAGAAGGGTAGAAAGGTAATTAAAATGCCCTACTCCTGGGAGTTATGTACAGGTAGAAGGGTAGAAAGGTAATTAAAATGCTCCACTCCTGGGAGTTGTGCACAGGTAGAAGGGTAGAAAGGTAATTAAAATGCTCTACTCCTGGGAGTTGTGTACAGGTAGAAGGGTAGAAAGGTAATTAAAATGCTCTACTCCTGGGAGTTGTGTACAGGTAGAAGGGTAGAAAGGTAATTAAAATGCTCCACTCCTGGGAGTTATGTACAGGTAGAAGGGTAGAAAGGTAATTAAAATGCTCTACTCTTGGGAGTTGTGTACAGGTAGAAGGGTAGAAAAGTAATTAAAATGCTGTTCTCCTGGGAGTTGTGTACAGGTAGAAGGGTAGAAAGGTAATTAAAATGCCCTACTCCTGGGAGTTGTGTACAGGTAGAAGGGTAGAAAGGTAATTAAAATGCTCTACTCCTGGGAGTTGTGTACAGGTAGAAGGGTAGAAAGGTAATTACAATGCTCTACTCCTGGGAGTTGTGTACAGGTAGAAGGGTAGAAAGGTAATTAAAATGCTCCACTCCTGGGAGTTATGTACAGGTAGAAGGGTAGAAAGGTAATTAAAATGCTCCACTCCTGGGAGTTGTGCACAGGTAGAAGGGTAGAAAGGTAATTAAAATGCTGTTCTCCTGGGAGTTGTGCACAGGTAGAAGGATAGAAAGGTAATTAAAATGCTCCACTCCTGGGAGTTGTGTACAGGTAGAAGGGTAGAAAGGATAAAATGCTGTTCTCCTGGGAGTTGTGTACAGGTAGAAGGGTAGAAAGGTAATTAAAATGCCCTACTCCTGGGAGTTATGTACAGGTAGAAGGGTAGAAAGGTAATTAAAATGCTCCACTCCTGGGAGTTGTGCACAGGTAGAAGGATAGAAAGGTAATTAAAATGCTCTACTCCTGGCTATTCTCTCCTACACTTTCTGCCTCCCTCTCTCTATATGCCCTACCCTACAGAAGTACTTAGACTCCTCTTTCAACTCTCTTAAAACTACTTAAGATTAACTGCATTATAGTGATCTTTCAACAGACTGTACAGTTATCCTAAGGCCAGGTTGTACAACATATCTTGTATGCAGATATGCTTATTTTCCTCTGACAATGTTTTCATACTGAATTGTATGTTTTCATAAGTATCTGTAACCATTTTTCTGCTGTTTTATATATTGTTGTTTGTACTGTTGGAGCTTTTCTCCTCAGGCCTCTGCTGAAAATGTGTTTTTCTGACCCTGATGGACCATCCCAGTAAACAAATGTCAAATACATAATTAAATAAATAAAATGAGCAGAAGACCTTGTGGATGAGTTACAGTGTAGTGAGAAAGTAGCTGAGCATCGAAGCATGGAATTGAGGATTAAAATCTGAGTGGAATAGTAAGGTATTGGATTATGATGTACAGGAACTCATTTTAGGAAATGGAGGAATGTGTTTTAAGGGACAGATTTACCTGAGGTTCTTATGAGCAAGTAGAATATTTGAATTGGGGGGTGCTGTGATGAAGATCGTTTGTGCAGCATGTTAGCTCAGTGGTAAAATCTCTGATTCACAGCTCTAGGGTCAAACGTTTAATCCTGACTTCAAGTTACTATATGATTGTACGCATGTGTAATATTTACTCTGCCTCAATCATCCTGGAAAGGATCCATGGCCTGGCCAACTGATCAGAAAATATTAGTATAATAACAGGTACAAGAGAGGAAGAGACTGAGTTGCATTGGGGGATGTTGAGGATTGGGATAGAAGAGTTTTTATTTTATTGCTGTCGTTGTTACTGCTGTTATTGTCATTGTTATTATTATTTGCATGCGTGTATGTATTTATTTATTTTCTATGCTTGTAGTTTTAAATAATGGTGATATAGGAGGTGATTATATATTGTTAGTTTCCAGTAAAGAAGTAATGTTAGGTGAAGATGTTTACAAATGGTCAGCTAAAGTAGTTAATAATATAGTCATGAGAAGAATATATTTGGAGTATAGGCATTTTTAGGGCTGATGCACTTTGTCATAACTGTCTCTTCTAGTAACAACTGTAGGTTGCTACAACTTGCAGAAGAGCTAGTAATACTTGTACTGTAGTGCAGCACAAGTCATTTAGCTGGGAAGGAGTGACTATACGTTTGTCGTAAGCTTCTTTTGTACAGTTGCTAAAAATTAGTTGTTTAAGAGAACAGCAAGACAAAGAGCATGGTAGAAATGCTGCTGAAATTACTAATGTATAGAGTTATTTTAAGTCTAGAAGGTGCCTAGGTGCAGACTGGTAGATAGAAGTCTGTTAGTAGTTTCTGTAGATTTATGTCACATTTCTGATTAAAGCACTTTGCTGGGCTGCTGTTGTGGTGTAAAAGTATAAATCCCTTACTACGGCCCAGGTGTCCTGAGTTTGATTATCAGCTTGGTGACTGACAGAACATCAGGGAGAGATAGGCATGCCCATCCTGGGCGGTAAGGCATTTGCTGATGATGATCCATAAGGTGAGGCATGGTTCAAAGAGAGGAGTTGCTGTTGGATGTCAGGTCAATGAGTTCATGGGAAGGAGTGGGGAAAGGGGGGTAGGACTTAAACACCCTTAGGATCCACAACCTGCTCCAGCAAAGTGGTGTACATCCAAGAGGGTAGGGAGATTGGCCGGTAGACCTGGTGTGGATGTGGGGGACCAGGAAGCTGGGCCAGTTTAATGATGTAAGGAGGGCACCAAACAAAAAAAAAACACTTTGATTATTATTGAGTATTACTGAATCAGGGTACCAGGCTTGTATGTGACAACTAGATGAAAGATATTTGTGTATGCAGTCAAAATATGAAAAAATGAGTTTTGAATCTTAAGATTAAGATTGTGGTACCATGGAGGATTCTCCATTTCCTAAGATGAAGAGCTACACACACCACACTTAGGACCTGCAGGTGAAAAAAGGTAAGTGACATCACAGTATAAAGCATGTTAAGTTCTAGTAGGAGTAAAGTACTTTTGGTTCCCCATAGTAGTCTGTCGAGGGAGACTGGCACAAATGCCACAAAGTATTTACATTAAGGAAATGATTGTCGGGATGCCATACAATATTACGTCAGTGTGATGGTATGCATGTGGATGGATGCATATAAAATTACTTTGTAAGTTAATTTAGAAAATAAGTTTACCTTGGTTAGGCATTTGAAGAAGGTCAGATGGGATAGCTAGTCTTGATGACAAAGAAGACCTGGGGAGGTCAAAAATGAGATCCAGATGTAATGCAAGCATGTAATCCCCCTCCCTCCAAAAATAGTATACAGTAATATTTCTGATTTTTTGCATTATTTGTGGGCTATTGAACAAAAGCAGCTGCAGCATTTATATTGTCTTTATTTGTTTTGCTTTATTTGTTGCACAAAAGAATGAATTAATTCATTAATAAGCCTGGATTGTGTAATATACTCTTAATATGCTGCATTTTATTATTCTAAACATGCTGCATTTTATTAATATATTTTTACAGTACCTTTTTTACAGCATCCAGCAACTGCAGAGGAGTTGGCATTTGTCTGATCATGTAGTCTGCATTATTTGGAGCGATGATCCCAACCATCTGATCTTCGCATCCATTATGCAGTCATTGTTGCATATTACTGCAATACAGTCTTCTCTACAAAATTGGATTGTAAAGGATTTCAGTGTTTAGTTAAAAAACTGTTACTCTGCAAGTTAGCACAGAGGACTAAAGCTCCGAATTGTGAATGAGGTTCTTCATGTGCCAAGGGGTAGAGAGTTTGAATCTTTTCATCTTTATGTACCTACTGTGTGATATTGAACAAGTCACTTAACCAGACAGTGATTTCGAACAACTGGGAGTTTGGGCTAGGCTCCTTAATGGTCTCCAGGACTGCGTGACTACTAACTATGAACCTGTTTTCATTGTTTGTCAACATTCTCTATTGCATAGCTGATCTAGTTCAGGAAATGTTATGGCAATATGAGCACACCAGACTTTTAATGTAACATCGACAGTTTATTCTTCAAGGGCAGTAGGCCCTGCATTTGTGGGCAAAACACTGAAATTCAGAGTTGTTTACCAGCAGCTGTCTCTGCATTAGTAATAGTTCTCTTTAATATGGAATTACTTAGATGACATTTCTTTCTGCAGAGACTTATCATAAATTATCAAGCAGTTAATATTTCTAAGGCTCTCATAAATACTTTTATTCAAATTGTGCTTCACATGGCTGGATCTTATGGTATGATATTAGTGATTTTTATGCAACTTCATGTAGATCATCCAAGTAAAGTACATGTAATTTAATTTTCCATTATAATAAAAGGCGTATACAATCAGCAAAGTGGCTGAAGTTGCTGGTGGAGGTGGGGGTAGGCTGTGTGTGGATGAAAGTACCTTATGCTCTTACCATACCTTAAAAACTCCTGTAATGGAGGCCCATGGGATATATTCAAATGACTTCTTAAAGACATACATTGTTTTAGCTACATGTTTTCTGAATGCCCATCTTAATGTTTATGGGTATCAGCTGGGTACAAAGTCTGTGTTATAGCCAAACAACCCACTTATGCTGTGCTAATGAGCTCACTAAAAAGGCCAAAACATGCATGTGCAGAGCTAGTGGGGTCTGACTTTATTGGCCTGAATATACCCATAAAGACTTTAAAAGTAAAAAGTTGTGGGAATTCAGAGGCCATGTTGCTGAAACACTATGCTGTTAAGGGGTCATTTGCATGTATCCCATGGGCATTACAGGAAGTTTAAGGTATTACACAGTGAAAACTCTAGCTTGGCTGGGATTTTCTTGCAGCATTTACTGAATGGTTTAACTGTATGACCCCTTTACCCATTGGCTTGGATTTTATGTTCTTATCATCTGGTCATTTTTAAACGGTCTGTTATTTGGCTTTCCAGGACTATTGTCCTTATGTGAATTACATGAGAATACTTAGCCTACTCTGTTTTTGTGTACATGTATGAAACACATTTAAATATGCAACTTTTGGCATTATTATTGTGATTATTTGTTTGATACCGACATCTGAGAAGAATGATTTCAATAATGTAGTAATAATTGCTGGTTTGGGGATGACTGTGGATAAAAATGACTGAACTTCCTAAGCTGATAAAGTTAAAAAGTAATTTAGTGTGCATTTGTGTACAGCAAATTGCAATACTTTACTGTAACCAGTTTATCACAATCAATCATTTGATTATACACAGCCAATAAAGTAGCCGCAAATGAGTACAGATATTGGTGGATTGTAATGACAGCAGGTTGAGTGGCCTTTTATGGTTGAAATGTTTTGAAATGGGTACTTTTATCATTATTGATTTATACATTTTGTTTCACTGTGTACTGGAAAATGTTTTCATAACTACAAATTTAAAATGTACTCTAACAAATGTTGTTTTACTAAACAAGAAATATAGTTTAAAACAATCATGAAATCAAAGAACACATGCGTTTGTTTATGCATGGTCCTAAAAATGTGTGCATGGGGTCCATGGTTTGAAAACAAGCCAGGGCCCAAGAAACTCTTAATCCTGCACTGGCTAGATGCATTTTCAATGAATATGAGTTTGAAGGTAAGATAAGTTTATTTATTTATTTATTTATTTATTTATTTTATTTTACATTTGTTGACCGGGATAGTCCGACTGGATACATGTCCATTTTCAGCGGAGGCCCGGGGAGAAAAGCTCCACAGAGAAAAAACAGAAAACACATAGGTTTACAGGTACATAAATGAAAGGCATAACAAATTAACATTCTTTATGCTTTCCTTGGCATGATTATTGTATCAACAAGACAGTAAAGAATCCAGCTCAAAATTACAAGTACAATACAAATTCAAGAGACAAATTCAAGAGACAATAATGTTACTATGTTCAAAAAGTTCTACACCATTGCAGGGTTCCAAGTGATCATGGAGAAACTGATTACAGTAGAACGAACTAAATAGGGTAGTAGTCAGTTTATTTACGAATTATTTGATGCCAAAAAAGAGGAGAACCCCAGTTAGCTAGTTCAAGTAGGATAGGATATGCTGTAGTTCAATTAGCAACTAGTCTGGATTTGCACATGAGCATAGCCAATGTGCCTTAAAGAATTGTATAAGATGTTTTTTAAATTGAGAGAGGGAGTTAGTGAGTCTTAAGTAGTTAGGGAGGGAGTTCCAAACCTTTCCTGTTGTTTACTGCTGCTCATGCATAGTCTATTTTCAGTATGAGACTATTTTGCTTTGTTTAGCAAGGGCCATCAGTGTTTAAGCTATAAAATTTGATATAAGAATTTTAAATTAAATCCAAATCTCTGTAAACATTATAAAAGTAAACGAGAAAATAGTATGCTTTAACAATGAACTGTGATTATGGTAATTCAAAAGAGACAGACAAGTAATGAGACAGTGGAATTGCTGTCGGGAGGAGATTGTCCATTACCCTGCCTGGTGCCACATTTGACCATGATCCAGCTGTGCACAAAATACAAACCACAATTAATAAAATCAGCCATTTTGCACTACTGGCCTGACCACAGAAATACCACTGCCAACTTTGAGAAAAAATCAATTGGCTTCCAGTTACCAAAAAAGAAACTTTCCTCTTTACACACAAATCTATAAACTGTTCCACATGGACTACACCCCTCCCAAAAGGAAAATGACCAGCAGTTACACCTTGACAGCCTAGATGAAGGATAAATGCTTTCAAGACCATCATTCAAAACCAGCACAGGAGAAAGAACATTTAGTAAGCTAGGGCCAGCCTCCTGGCAATCCTGGCAACCCAAACTAAGTGGGAGGCTACACCCCCCACACTCCCCAATGTGGGAGGCTGTGTCCCCCACACTCCCCAACTATATAAACACTAACTCCAGGATCGCATTACAGTGGGGAAAAGGGCATATACCTTATACTTGCCTTACAGTACTCTACATAGTGACAGTAAAATGAGATTCGGTGAAATGAGTTTTCAGTAATTTGAGCTTTCAGTGAGCGATTTGGTCAGGGTGAATTGAAATTCAGTGAAATGAGTTTTCAGTGAAACAAACAAGGGGTATAGATATATATATATATATAATAATGCACATATACATATGCATACAATACCCAGGCACACATGCACACACGCGAGCGCACACACACACACACACACACACACACACACACACACACACACACACACACACACACGCAGGCACACGCACGCACACACAGATATTAAATACGTTCAACATTGCCCTTTCTGGACCCAGTTCATAACAGAGAAGCACTTCACCTATCTGCTTAACAAACAGCCAAACAAACAAATAAATAAATAAATTCATTAACTATCATTTTTGTGACTACATATTTTTTTATGTCACACTGGCACAATTCCAGAGTTTCAGACCTTCTTATTATTACATTTTAAGATATAAAACTTTTGGCCTCCTAAAGCTTTTCAAGGATGTTACTGTTACAGATTTCTAACTATGACTTTTAAGGATTTTACAGTTGGATTCCCCATTTGTATTTTTATGAGCCAGTATACGTTTTAAATGTCCATATTATAATGGAATGAGCAGAGTGGGATACAAGTGAAATGTTTCTAAATTGGTTAAAAATACATCTTCAAAATGTTCTTGCATACATGTTTTATATCTTCTTTTCCTTTTCTGCCATGCCAACCAAAAAAGTCTCCTTTGCTGATCTTGAGCTGATTTGATCCCAAGACGTGGAGAGTGCTCCTGTGTGGGGATGCTTTCATTTCTTCTAGGGCAGGTCTGTCCAGTGGGACCTTCATCTTTGCAGATGTCATGCATTTTGCATCCACACTAACATGCAGACATCTCAGGCAATTATGCATATCCTAACTCCTTTCTCCTTGGTGCTGATTTGGGCATGTGGACAACCTATGCCCTGCAACCTGCATATGCACACCCAAAACTGCCTTAGGCCGACCCATTCACTCTGCCCTTTGGCATGATGTTTGTCTTTCCAGAGCTGTAAGAGTGGCTGATAAGGCCTGCTGACCCTACCCTCTGAAGACAGAAAAATCCCGTTGTACACCACCTGCAAAGTCAGTCACCCAAATGCTAATCAGACTCAGGATGCCTGCACTATAGTCAGGGCTTTGTCCAGCTACTCCACTGGAGCAGGCAATTTGTTTGCATGTCTTTCATGAGAGGTAGGTTTTGAACTTTATATTCATTTTCCAATATCCATTTTTTATCTGATTCATTGTCAAGTATAAAATGTTACATTTATTTAACAGTTCTTACAGATACAGCCCTGGTACTTTAGGTTATAATTTTGTGCGCTTACAACCAGTGTAATGGGTCATGTACAGCAGTATTAAGTGGGGAATTTACTTTACTAATGTGTTCCTTGCATAGCAGCAGGGTATCACTTAGATTTTGTTTAGGACCTGCAAGTTCCACTATTTGTGAAATATATTTGAAATTATGATTTATACCATAATGCACAGGAGAGTGAATAGCTTGATGAAGCACATGTGACTTGTATGGCCCATTTATTTACCTAACACATAAATCAGTAAAAGTATGTCACTTTTGAAAAAATGAAAAACTTAATAAATTAAAAATGAGCTTTACTGCATTTAGAGATTTACTTCTCGGTTCAGTGTATAACTTATTCATAAATGCAGTCCTATGCATCAAAAGCTGTACAGTAGGGAAATACGATACAGGTTTTGTGAGCCCTAAAACATTAAATACCATAAAGAAGGGTCATGGTCACAGTAGAATACTTTTAGTAGTTCTGCTATCAAGCATGTTATTAGGTATCTTTTAAAACAGGCTTTATTAATTTCCTTACCCTTAATTCATAACTGCTGTTTAAGACCATTAATGTAAAATATGTACTGGTTTTCATATATCTAGTAACTAATTTTCAGACATGTATAGTAGCCTTAGAACCTCTACAAACTTCAGGCCACTCTCTCTCCTGTGTCCTCTAATTTGCTTACTTGAAAGACCAAACTCTGTTGACAGTATGTGGATATTACAGTACTGTACATGTAAGGATTTTACCCATGGACGAGAGCATTGTTCGGTCATGAGGAAACAGCCCTAGTAACCGCTATGTGCAAGTGTATGAATTACCCAAAACCTTGCAGTGGTGTATTGTTAGTGTATTTTAAAAGAAATATTTTACATTTTTACAATAGTGCTGTTGCATAATCTGAACTTGGTATTTCGATCTCTACCATGATACAAATCAGCAGGGGTGGCTTCTGGACATAGCATGCATACATGCATGCACAAACCTGCAAATGTGGAACATCATCGCAGTACTTAGAGTAAATGCATTTGTGTGCCACTGTGAGAGTGCTAGCTGCAAGCTGTGTTCTAGAAGCTTTGTGTGTTGCCATATGGACAGTAAATCAGAAGACAGACACAACAAAGACCTGTAGAAGGTACATTTCATTTTATATTTTGTTTTAGTTTTTGCATTTCCATTTAGTGGTGTTTAAATGGTGCTTGTCATTAGAAATGGCTGTATTTGAGTGTTGCTACTGAACTTTTTAGGGTATACTAGGTTTTATCTCCAAAATGGAATGCAATAGCTCCTACAAAATGGGAAGGATACTGTTGTACACGAGTGCTGTGTTGAGCACCATGCTTAGAATGTTTCCACATACAGACCACCCATCCCTCTAATCTGTCTAAGGAAGAAGTGCTTTACTCTGGGCACTCAGCCACAGCCAGACTTCTTGTTCCCAAACCACTGGTGGAACCACAAGTGCCAGTGTTGTAGGCAAGAACTCTTCCTGTGGGCTTCCCTACCACTGACTCATGATCAAGTTCCAGCTCTCTTATCATATATGCATGAAGTTACTAGTGCCTTATGGAGTTAGTATATATGCTAAGTTGAGGAGGGTGAAGTCCCTCATATCAGGGATAAGCGGATGCTTGACGCCTGCAAACACAATGTTTTCAAGTAGTAAGGTGGTAATTTAAGTTAACTGTGTCCTTAATCAGTTATGATCAGGGATGTTTGATACTGTTTTATAGGGGAACACCTTCATATATGCTTTTGAGCTGATAACATGGTAACTGCTAGTATAACAGATTCAGATCATTGGTAAAACAGCTGGGGTTGTAAACACACTAAGCTGATGCAGACAGTCAGGCATTCAACTACAACAAAAGAAAGCAAAGAATGGTTACTCTTCGGTATAGTTAGTTGTGCCTCTCAGTATAAAATACTGTAGTATTACTTGTATAGAAGGGCTGCCTATCAAAATGTTGGCACTTTAAATACCAAGTACTGACAGGCCAAAAAAAGTCCGAAAACACAGGAGAAAAGCAAATGTCTGAAATCACTCCTCTCCTTTAAGCTTCTTTTTGCAGGGGGGGCAAGCCCACCCTGCACAAGCCTCACCCCCCCCCCCCGAAATCCCAACTCTGAGATCACCATATCGTAGAGAAAAGGAAATATTCCAAGAAATGGAATCTCAGACCTAGTATATGCAAGTCTGCGCTTTCAGCCATTCCACCTCAGTGTTTTGGGACTTGCTGTAGTGGGTCCCAACATTTCAAATGGTTACCGTATAGAAGAGCACATGAGTGTACTGTTAGTGAATGAACAGTATATACTGTGTCAGTCTTCCTGGCATGTAAGTAGACACAGGCATCTATCTCTAGCAGCAGCATTAGATGATAGTGATAATTAGATGATAGTGATAATTATCATCTAGCCTGCCTATCTGAACACCTTTAAAAGAAGGTCTGACTTGCAGTCACAGCCTTGTGATACTTTCTCCTTCATTACTGAGTTTAACTTACCTTCTTGCCCAGATCTTGTTTTGCAGTTACTGATACTTTCCTGCTGTAATCAGTTATCTTGCTCTAGCCTGCTCTGTTCACCCTTTGGGCTCACTCCTCTCCTCTACCCTACCCTCATTCCCACCCACCCCTGACATCATTTCCTTTATACTAAACCCTTCCTCACCACACCCCTCCAAGCCCCACCCAACCATCCCTGCCCCTCCCATCCCCCTCACCACCATCCTCCTCCAACTCCACCCTCCTCCTACTTTACTCTCTACTCAGTATACCTCATCCCCTACCCCTCTCCCTCACCTAATCTACAACCCACTATGCTATTCCACTCCCTTCTTCTGACACTACTAGCTACCTCCACTCTTACAATTTTATACAACCTCACCTCCTACACCTTTACCCTTGAAGCCTTTTCTCACCCACCCACTTCTACTTGTCCACCTACCTTCACACAACTACCTCACTCATTCCTAAACCCAGTGCCCTGCACTGGTTGCATTACCTTAACTCCACACATAAAACGCAGTTCAAGCAAAACAACTCACAGTAAAGGAAAACCCAAGTGCCTCATACTCCTTGTTCCCAAACCTCACACAATTCCTTCTCTCCTCTCCTCTCTCTCTTGCTGTCAGGTGACATACATCCCAACCCTGGCCCAGCTCAACCTGCTTCCTCAGTTTCTACCCACAAACATGCCACCACCCCTAACCATAATATCCCACCAAAACACATATTATATTACTCTATCAACCTGAGAAGCATAGTAGATAAAATTACTGACTTCCATTTCTGGATCTCACACCACTCTCCAGATATAATGACCCTTAGTGAGAATTGGTTAAAACCTCACATACCCAATAGGGACATACTCCCTCCTTTGACTAGACAGAACAAAAAGAAAAGGAGGTGGTGTTGCAATCCTGTACAGAGATAACCTTACACTTACTCCGATACCTCCCCCCCAATTCCTCTGCTGAACTCCTTTCTGGCCAACTACAGAATAAACCACCACAACTCTCTATACATAGCTGCCTTCTACATCCCACCCGGTTCAACCTGACTGTACTTGAAAATTTACTTTCCACACTCGCCTCAGACCTCCACAATGAGACTATTATAATGGGAGATGTCAATATCAACTGGTCCACACTCACAACCATATCCCCCACTACCTCCATAAACCTACATGGTTTCTCCCAGTTAGTCACAACTCCAACCTACACCACCAAATCTGCCACCCACTCCTCCATACTTGATTGGATCCTTGTATCCCATCCTCACAAGTATCACTTCCCCGACCACTCTCCTACCAAAGTCTCCTGCTTTACCCAACACACCCTCAAAACCCACATATTTAAAACCTGCCATAAGGTAAAAAACTTTGACCCAAACAAACTCAACTATCAGCTCTCCCTTATTGACTGGACCTTTCTCAAAGATTTACCTCATGAGGAAGCAGTCATAGGATTTATCAACACATTTCTCAGCATTTTAAACTCCCTGGCACCCTTACGTAAGATCAAGATTAAATCCACTGTGTCTCCCTGGCTTACTCCCTCCACTCTTTCACTAATGGCACAGAGAGACACTCAATGGAAACTCTGGATCAAAACCAAACTGCCCATTCACCTACAACAATACAGACAACTTTGTAACCAGGCTAAGAAATCAAACAAAGATGAAAAAAAAATACTATATTAACCCCCCCCCAAAAATCACACCTTTTCAACCCCAGAAAATTCTGGCATACTATAAACAATATCAAACAAAATAAATCCACTTAGCCTTGCCAAAGTCCTGCGAATCCAAAATAAGCAAAACAGAAGAAAAGATGGCAGGACACTGCTGCTGCTCAATAAAACTTTTAATAAAAACTTTAAAACAGGTAAACGAAGTAAACCAAATGCAGACAAAATGAAAAAAGGTTAGCGCTTTCGGGTTACACCCTTCAACAGACTACATCTGTAGTTTTCTGAACTGACAGATGGAAACATAAAGGAAAAAGGAAGGTGTAAAAACTGATTTGAAATAAAAGGAAATCAAATTGTGCATGTATTCCTAAAAAGATGAAGACGATTAAATAAAGAAGATTTACAAAAGACAGGAAGAAGGCAAGAGAAAACAAGAACATCCAGCAAAGTGATGGTTGGATTGCATGAGAGAAGACCTGTGACATTCGGGCAACATTGCGAAGAAGGTAGGAAGGTGGCACTGAATCAAAAGAGATGGTGACAACTGATGCAACACATGAACTGCATGAAGATAATGGTATAAAGAGGGTTGATGATGATGATGATGGTGAGATATTTGGCAACAGCAGTAATTAACACAAGCTACGAATCATATTGTAAAATTAAACATTTGTGAATTTTGATTTCTTATGAAGTTAGTTTTAAGATGCCTTTACTTGGCTTATGTTTATATCTGGTTGCATTTTTGATGTTCAGATCTGCTTGTGTATAAATCTCTTTGGAAATATGTTGTTTGTCTTTTCGGCTTTTCCCGGTTAGGGGTTGCCACAGCAGAACTCCGGTCCGCTAATGACTGGTAGTCAATTTTTATGGTGCTGAGTTACCAGCCCGACACCCAACCTTCAGCGAAGGCACACCCATTCACGCATGTCTTTCGAAGGCCACTCGACCGCGGGGAGGACATGCAGACTCCACACAGAAGGCACTCCAGCCGTGAATCGAATAGGAGAACCTCTTTCTGTGAGGTAACAATGCTACCGCTGTACCACCGTGGCTCTCTTTGGAAATATAGGTTTATTATTTTTGTTCATCCTTTCTTTAGTTGTTATTTACGCTGATTGCTTAATAGTTCCTAGTATATTGGTGAAAAAATAAGAAGTTATGTCTTACCATAACGTTCCATGTTAGTTGTCTTCTCGCCTTCTTTCTTGCTGGATGGGTTCGGAGCCGATCCTCGGCTCCGACTCGGCCTGTACTATAGCTCGAGAGCTATTTTTACCGGCTCGAGGCAGCCCTATATCCCACAATACCATGCGCTAACTCCCCAGATCTCGTTTGGAAGCTAAGACATAGTATAAATAATAATATTATAATAATAATATTATAATCCTCTTTTACGAGAATAGATTACCTGCTAGTAACACTAAGGATACGAGGAACAAAACGCAACATATTGTATCTCCAGAAATGGAAGGACTCAGAACCTCAAGTCTATCCAGGCTAGGGGGCAGGAGGGAGGGACGCAAGAAAGAAGGCGAGAAGAAGACAACTAACATGGAATGTTATGGTAGGTACATAACTTCTTAATGTTAAGTTGTCATTCTCGCCTTCATTCTTGCTGGTTGGGACAGCGTCCCTAGCATCTTAGTCCTGGGTGGCTCAATGAAACAGACTCCTGAGTACAGTGGAACCAAAATCAGATCTATTTCTGGAGGCTAAATCAAGCTTGTAATGGGCAATAAAGGTATGTTTGGATACCCATGTAGCTGCTGCACAAATGGCATCTAGTGGTAACCTTGCTTGAAACGCCATTGAAGTTGATAGTGCCCTGGTTGAATGAGCCTTAGGCCTAGAGGGAAGTTGCCTGTGTCTCAACTCATAGACCAAGGTAATAATAGATGTCAGCCATCTGGAAAGAGTAACCTTCGATACCGGAAGCCCTTTCTTGCCTGCAGCATAAGAGAGAAAGAGCTGGTCTGGCTTTCTGAATTGTTTTGTCCTCTCTAGGTAATACCGTAATTGGCGATGAACATCTAATGAATGTAATTTTTGTTCAGCCCTGCTGGTATAGTCTGGGAAAAAGACAGGTAAATCAATGGAGTGGTTTAGATTTGCTTCCGATAACACTTTTGGTAGGAAGGAAGGGTTTGTTCTGAGAGTTACCCTGTCTTTATGAAAAACCAAATAAGGAGGATGGACAGACAAGGCTTGAAGTTCCGATACCCTTCTGGCAGATGTTATAGCTACTAAAAACAGCATTTTCCAAGAAAGAAGTTTGAGGGAGCAAGAAGCTGCAGGTTCAAAAGGGGGCAGAATTAGTGTGGTTAGAACTAAATTCAAATCCCATTGTGGGAGTGGATCTTTGACTGGAGGTCTGAGCAAAAAGATTCCCTTGAGAAAGGCTTTACAGAGTTTGTGGGACATAATATTTGCTTCTGAGAGTCCAACATGAAAATTAGCAATGGCCGCTAATTGTACCCTGATAGTGGCCGATGATGACCCTGAATGAAAAAGCTCCGCCAGAAAGTCCAGAACCTCATGAATGGGTGCATGGAAAGGATCTAAGGACCTAGTTTGTGCCCAGTGTGAAAAACGCTTCCATTTACTCGCATAAGTCTTCCTAGTATTGGACTTATGGGAGGCCAGAATGATATCACGAACAGGAGGAGAAATAAGGTGAAGCCTGGCTATGGCTGGAAGTGGAGCAACCAAGCTGTGAGGTTGATGGAATGTAGAGACTGATGCAGCTTGCCCGTGAGGTGGGTCAACAGATCCGGAAGGGGTTCCAGATGCCAAGGCTGTTCCAGTAGGTATTTGTGCAGGAACGGGAACCAAACTTGTCTTGGCCAAAACGGGGCAATGAGGATCATTTTGGTTCTCAATGCGGTTGCTTTCTGAATTAATTGCGGGATCAACGGAAAAGGAGGAAAGGCATAAAGAAGACCCCGGGGCCAAACGTGAACAAGAGTGTCTCTGAGGGGTTGGCCTGGCAGAGGAAAAAGTGTGAAGAAGTCGAGGCACTTGCTGTTTTGGGGAGTTGTGAAAAGGTCGCAGCAAGGCTGGCCCCACTTCCGAAAAATTCCGTCTGCTACCGCTTGATTTAGAGACCACTCATGAGACATGAGGATAGTTCTGCTCAATCTGTCTGCTATGACGTTGGACTTCCCGGGGATGTGCGTTGCTATCAGAAACCGGTGAGATGAAATTGCCCATTGCCAAAGTCTGAGTGCTTCTCGACAGAGGGGATAGAACCTTGTTCCGCCCTGCTTGTTTATGTACCACACCACAGACATATTGTCTGTTTGAATTGCTATAGTCCCCATGGGAAGAGAGCTCTGAAGGGCTTGCAACGTCAAAAGCACCACCCTCATCTCCAGGACATTTATGTGCAGGTGGCATTCTGACTGTTACCAAGTGCCCCGGACCATCCTGCCCTGATAATGCCTCCCCACCCGATCAGGGAGGCATCCGTTGTGACAGTGGCAACTGGAGGGGGGAGAACAAAGGGTCTGCCCTGAAAAAGCTGTGGGGAAACCATCCACCAGAAAAGATGTTTCTTGCAAGATGGGGTTATCAAAATGTTGTGGGTCATTGGTAGCTGTTGGAAGGACCACTGAGAAAACAGCATCCACTGAAGGAGCCTCATGTGGAAGCGGGCTAATGGAAGTAGAAGAATCGCCGCCGCCATGAGGCCCAACACTTTCAATACTAGCTTGACCTGGACTTTGTTGGGCTGAAACAGGGGCTGAACATTCCGCCTTATGTCTGTCACTCTCTGAGGTGGTAATGTTGCAGACATTTCTGTGGTGTTTAATACAGCACCTATAAAGTTTATACATTGACAAGGCGACAAGGAGGACTTTGCAAAATTTATAGAAATACCCAGACTGTTGCAAAGTTGAATAGTGTAATCCCTGGCCATTATGAGATCCTGTTTGGTGGTAGCGGAAATGAGCCAGTCATCTAAGTATGGAAACACCTGGAATCCTTTCTGTCGCAGGTGAGCCGTGACCACTGCCGGAAGTGGAGAAACCTCCTGGAGCGCCTGTGTATCTTTATATGGTAGTACGCGTCCTGGAGGTCTAAAGAGCACATCCAGTTGTCTCTGCCCAAAAAGGGTAGAATGGACTGCAGTGTTACCATCCAAAATTTTGTCTTTAGTACAGAGTTGTTTAACCTGCTGAGGTCCAAAATGGGTCTCCATTCTCCTGTCTTTTTTGGTACCAAAAAGAATCTGGAGTAAATTCCGGATCCTAGCTGATCTGCTGGGACTGCCTGGATGACTCTTTATTCTAACAGCTTTTTTATTTCTAGCTGAGCCTGACCCCTTTGTGCGGGTGGTACGTCTGGTAGGGGTTTTGGCAGTTGTACCGGAGGGAAAGTGAAAGGGATTTTGTAACCCTCGGATATGATCTTCTGTACCCATGTGTCTTGGGAGAGGGATTGCCAGGCTTCCTGGTACAGAGATAATCTTCCCCAACTGCCTCCGGCGGACAGTCGGGCAGCTTCTCAGGGATGCTGAAAGGGTTGGTCAGGAAAAGATTCCCTAGAGCCCTGGTTCTGAGGACCCCCTCTGCCCCTGGGGTGGCATCTGTTATTATTTCCCCCTCTGCCTCTAGGGGGAAATTCACCATGTGCGGCAGGCGTGACTCCCTGAGGTTTGCGGAACCACATCTTTCCTCCCTTCTGTCCCTTAGGATAAGGTCTAGAAGGCGTGGAAAAATGGACTCCCACGGCAGAGAGAGTCTTACCATCTTGCTCGCATCTGGTGAGGGTATTCTTCACCTGAGGTCCGAACAATTTCAAACCGTCAAAGGGGGTGTTGGTGAAGGACGCCTTGAAGGGATCGGCAAAGTTACAGAGTCACATCCAAGCGTGACGTCTCAACGCAACGCCTGTGCCAGCGGCCCTACTCGCTCCATCGGCTGCATAAGAGATAAGCTGCATGGAGGAGTTAACAATGGAGTTCAGAGTAGCCAGCTGAGAGTTTATTTTGTCCTTAAACCCCGCAGCAGAAGGATCCTGTACCGTTTCATACAGCTCTTTGAGCAAGTCTCTCTGAAGGCGGGTGAAATGACATAAATAGTTCAGCGATCGCATAGAAAAGGTCGCTGAAGCAAAGGTCCACTTGCCGTACCTGTCCATGGTCCTGGACTCTTTGTTAGGAGGATGAACAGATACAGAAGGATCAGCCAATTCCTTCTTGGTGGCTGCTGCTACCACCATAGCATCAACTGAAACACCTTTAGTGAGAAAGGATTTGTCATCTGGTGCAGAAATAAATTTAGAAAGCCTCCTAGGGGTAGGTTCAATTGAATCAGGAGCTGCCCACGCCTTTCTAGCCACTACCTCCATTAGTGGGTCAAAAGGGGGAGACACCCAGGAGGTGGAAGGGCGAGATCCAAAGGTGTCAAGGTAAACCGACTCGTCCTCGGAAGATTTGAGAGTGGACCAATTTCCCCTCTGTCTTAGGATTTCCAGGATGTCTGAAAAGGAGACATCCTCAGAGGGGGATCTGGGGGAACCTTCCGACTCATCCAAGTCGGTGTCCGACGTGACAGACTCAGGGGTGTCTATGTGCTTCCTCTTGCACTTTCTTTTCCTAGGGGATTCCCCTGAAACTTCAGGGGAGCCCTCAGAAGAGGAGGAGACACCCAAGGTGGGTACCCTATGCTTTGGATCTCTGCTGTCAGGTGTAAGAGGATGGCCAGAGACTGTAACAGGCACTACAGAGGGAGGAGCCGCAGAACTTAACCTTGGAGTGGACACTGGGTCCAGCACACTCCTCATCACCTCGAAGGCTCCCCTATCAGATACTAAAGGTAGCACCGGCTCTGAAGAGACTGGAACCGCCCCCGGAACCAACAGAGAAGGCTCCGAGAATGATGTCGGGGCCGAACTAACCAGAGCCAAAGCTCCGAGAGAGAGAGCGGGGTCGGACAAGGGTCCGATGCCACTCTCCCCCTCGGAGCCGGCAGTGGAGTCTCGGCGCCCGGACCTCTCCACGGATGGAACTAATGAAGAGGTTGGAGCCGACGACACCGGAGCCGAAGGAGGAAGTATCGGCTCCGACATGGGCAAGGTCACAGTTCCGACAAACTCTGGCTCCGAGCTCGAGAGATGAGTCAGAGGAGGAAAGGATAGCTGTATCGAAGGAGCCACAGTCTGGTGAGATGGGCTCTGGAGCATTTGGGCCAGTGCCTGAGATTTTATGAGTCTACTGACCACCCTCTCGATGTCATGGTCAGAGAGCCTGGATGACCTTGATGAATGAGTCCTGTGAGTCCGCTCTGATAGGAGAGGGGACCTCGGAGCCGATCTGATGGACTCTAGCGAAGGGGACCAAGAGCGCTTGTGCGCTGGGGTCGGCTCCGATGATGGTTTCAGAGCAGAAACCACTTTGCTCGCCTCTGAGCCAGCCGGAACCGAGGTCGGAGCCGTCTCGATAACGCCAGCCCTAGGCTCAGAAGCTGGAGCCGAGGGTTTGGCGGTTTTTGACATTTTCCCTGAGCCAGACTTGGACGGGGAGT
This sequence comes from Protopterus annectens, assembly GCF_019279795.1. Classification (NCBI taxonomy): domain Eukaryota; kingdom Metazoa; phylum Chordata; order Ceratodontiformes; family Protopteridae; genus Protopterus; species Protopterus annectens. The sequence continues at coordinate 633,440,791 of NC_056731.1, forward strand.
CATCAGGCTTTAACAAGCCCCTTAGGATGAGCTTGTTACGCCTTTCCTGCAGGACTCTTGAACTAAATCCATGACAAATGGAACAAGAGTCCTGCAGGTGTAAAGGCCCCAAGCAATAGACACAAGAAGTGTGACCATCTGTCAGAGACATTTTCTGACAGCACGAGTCACACTTCTTGAATCCCGAAACCTTAGGGTCCTTTGACATCCTGACAAAAAATAAAAAGGAACACAGTCAGTCCACACACACACACACACACACTTATTTAAGTTAAGGAGAACTGACTAAAAACCCACACACACACTGAAAGGGGTGGGGGAAAACTAAGGAAAAGCCCGTAGGCCCAAGATAAAAAACTAACTAAAGAAAGGGAAAAAGGGCTACCGAAAAGGGTAAGGCAGTTAGAAGGGACCTAAAGAAGGGTAACTAACTGGAAAAAAACTACTGAGATTGAATATATATCTGAAAAAGCACTTACTGACCAGAACCAGTAAAAACAGACTACCTCGCAGCGAAGTGGCAAACAAGATCTAGGGAGTTAGCACATGGTATTGTGGGATATAGGGCTGCCTCGAGCCGGTAAAAATAGCTCTCAAGCTATAGTATAGGCCGAGTCGGAGCCAAGGATCGGCTCCGAACCCATCCAGCAAGAATGAAGGCGAGAATGACAACTTAACATTATTTGTTAAACATTTACATACATTTCATAATTGCTATTCTTCTGGCATATTTCATCTTTTACTGAACATTCTGAGCTAACCACATACACAGTGCTACTGTTCTAATCTGCTAGTTTGTATCATTTTCAGTTTTATTGTATTTTTATGCAAAAAGGATGAGTGCCGTCATTGGGAGAATAATGTGATAGTCTCACATTTAAATAACCTGCATGATCACATATTTTAGCAATCTGACTTATTTGGATACAGCTTTACCCATGGTTGGTGTGGACTGATCACAAGGAAAAATCCCACATGACCACAGCAGCCATGGACAAACCACTTTTTACCCACAACCATGTGCGATAGATTGCTATTATACAATGACATTTAAGAAGAAATATTTTGTTTCAAACAATGCCACTGTATTATGATACTAGATTGCTGTTTTGTCTGCTGGCACTGTTAAGAATTGCTGAGGACATTTTGGTGATCTGATGCATGCACACATTGTCTGTATAGTCAGGGTTGTTTAAATAATATAATATGTTGGTGTACAACCATTTCCTCTTTTGTGATATCTTGTTGGGAGCGGAACCCTTTCCTTTGACAGTCCAGATGATATTCAGTGCCACAAAGATGCCTACATTTTGTGTTTTAATGCTTACTTGTTAGTTTGCTGTAAGTCAGTTAATTCACTCTTCCACAAGTTCCATTTTTTGCAGGGAGAGAGAGAGACCTATGAACGTGATGTTGTTGCTTGAAAAAAATGAAAAAAGTACAGTTCACTATTTCAAAGAATTATCACTAGATAGTAGGTGGACATTTAATTCTCATTGGTTAGCAGTTCCTCATTCTTTATGCTGTATGTCCACTGTAAGTAAAATGTTTTTGTGTTGTAATTAGTGTATGATGAGACATTTGTTTAACATGTAGGGTGGCCACATTTGGATTAACTAGTTTTTAAATATGATAAGATTTACTTATTTAATTTTGGTCACAGAAAGAGTGCCTTGTGTGTATATAGGTGGGATTATGCTTTATTAACTAAGACATTTCTGATTTAAATTTCTCCATTTAGAGATGCAGAACAAATGGTAGGTATATGTTTTTTGGCAGCAGCAGTGACTTGTGTTTTATAGCACCTAGTTAGCTGATTTCTGTTGATAATACTGGATTTATATCAGGAATACTGACTGCTGTCCATATGGCATTCCTGTATATGAATAGAACTGCTATTTAATTATAGTGAAACCATTTTCATATTTCTTTCAAATATCTTGCCTGCTGTTCCATTCTGGCTGTAACAAGCCTGTTTACCTAAATACAGTTATAGTACATAAGTGAGAAGGTACGCAAGTCTGCAGAACACAATGCAGCAAGTGCACAAAAATTGGGGGGGGGGTGTAACTTTGCAGTAATTAAGGTAGTAGTATATTGTTAGAAAATAGACAAAACATTTAGCCTGACTCCACTCTAAGTTCCCTCAGTAAATAAGCTGTACATTATGTAGCATAAAATAAAAGCAGTTACCTCTAGGTGAACAACATTTAAAGGTTCTGTTCATTACACTCCCAAGGGCAGCAGTAGCATGTAGAAGCATGCTGCAGGAAACGTTCTTCCCCTGCACTATTAGAGGAAAAGCCTGTTAAGCAGCATTAGTGCACTGGCTGTATACACAATAAAGTCAAGATTCCTGCTGTTAAAACTGACAACATGCATTCCCGACATCATAGATTATGCAACTGAATCACCGTAAACCCTCAGGTATGAAAGCTCACCAGGTAAAGGGAAAGGATCTTAGCACAGCTGAGTCCCCAGGAAGAACTGAGGAAGGACAGCATGACGTGACAGTTAGTGGACAGTAAGATAGCACTAAAACCAGTTATGAAAGACAACATGGTGCATGAGTGACCAGTGTTTTCTGAAGAAGCTACCTTGGCATCGCTGTGCTCTGCTACTAATTCTGCCATTATTGCATTCTTCACACTTGGTCAGATGGATATCCGTTATGTGCTTGCTGTATATGGTTTCCTCTTTGCCACAAACCTACCCTGATGCAACATGGCTGCTAAGGAAATCAACATACATGTTGCTTTAGTAAAGAATTCACTCTCTCATTTCTCCAGTCAAAGAATATCTGCTGGGAATTTATTATTTACTTATTTATTTACATTATCTTTCACAGACCTGTACACTGCAATCTGCACTCACAGAGGAGATATATAATTTCTGTGTGAGTTATTAGGGCAAAATACTGTTTTTCCCCTTATTTATGGGTTACCAGTACTCATGAGTACTGTTACTAGTGAGAATTATCATGGAATTCTGTTTCTTTAACCAAAATGCCAAAAGCATGTGCTTTGTGTGCAGAATGCTGTTTGTTCTCTATAGGGCACCCCTACAGTAGTTTGAATGTCTGAGCAGATGAAACTCTGAAAGTACATAATCTCTGTTACATAATTCCTCTTTCTACTGTTGATTTTTGCTTAAGCAGGAATGGTGCCAGGCCAGCACTTTGTGATTAAGTCAGCAGTTCCTGCATGTCTTCATAAATCCCTGAAAGCAGACTGGGATTCTGTGATAAAACATTATTATGACAAGCAAATGTAAAAAGAAGTGTGCACAGACTGGTGGGCGGTGAGTGCATTTTATAGTGAAAGTCTACATCATGCAATCCAAATTTAGGAAACAGAAAGACATGTTAAAAGTATCAGGTTGCTTATCTGGAAACCTGAATATACATGGTATAGCCACTATAAACATTTTCTTACAGAATGAGTAGATGTTATATGTATACTCGCACCCCCTGTTTAAGGTCTTAGAAAAAAATTAGGACCTTGGATAATGTCTTTATATGACAAGTTTATACTTCTGATACAGATATGTGTATAGCTTGATGTCTTTCCCTAGGTCACTGTTGCAGTATTCCAAACTGTTGGATTATCTCAACAAATAACCTGGACATCTGACCAGGGTACCAAAGCCAAAACCTTCCATAGAGCCATATATCTGATGTATGACCTAAGACCAATGGCTTAACTGTGCATAAGTGGATATATGAGCATAAAACCTCAGACTGTCTTGCCAACAATCCAAATGTAGGTCTTGCACCCATTGATTTGTTCTGTGCATAGTTGTTGGTACCATTGGCCTTCACTGATTCAGATATGTGCCCTGTTGGGGGAACCATCTTTGTTTTTTCACAGGTGAATCGCTGTTTGTTGCTTTATTAGATATCAGTTAGCAGGGGAAAGGGTGATTACAGTAGGCAGATTCCCTACAAGGATCTCCACTTCCAGTGCCTTTCTGTTTAGGTACAGGGCATGACTGTGTAAGAATTATACAATCTGCCAGTAATTTGTCCCAGAGACCTTACAAATGTGACTTTTGCCTCTCAACTTCTACTTGGAGACCCACTGTAAGTGTCCTGCCCAAGTATAGATGGTAGACCCTTCCACTCCTGACATCCCACCTGTCCAAAAGAAGAAATTTAAGAGGCCTAGGCCTAATGTCATGACTGCCCAATTGGACTTAGATGTACCCGCAGAAGTTTCAGAAACCACTTTAAGCCTGACACTTTCTCAGATGCCCATCACCTCTACCCCTTTGGAGGACGGTATGGCATTTGAGGTTCACACATGAAAATGACTGAAGCTACCGATGATGGTGAGAAGGGGGAACCCTGTATAGTCATTTCTGAAGGACCCAAAAACATGCTGCAGATCAGGGGTGGCTCATGCTATCGAACTGCTGGACTGCAGACCTCCCACCTAGAAAAAAAAAAGAAAAATCTGTAAAACAAAAAAAAAAATCACGAGTCGCATGCGCGGACAGCCCAAACTGCCTTTATCAGCAGTCCGGATATGGACAAAGAGGTACCCAGCAATCATTGCTGTGAGATACCAGGAATCTGTGCGGTGACGACCGCACAGAACAGAGAAGCTCCGGACTGCTTCAGCTGCAGTCAGAACCAATGAGGAGGACTGAGCTGCTCTCACGGGACTTTCAGTGCACGGGCGTCATGGATTACTGCTGGACAAAGGCTTCAGGTAGGTGTTCGGATTCTGGGCTTGCTTCATTCACTGGATTTGGATTACTTTGTGAAACCGGGTAGGTGTTCATTCGGTCGCTGGAGTTTGGGCTGGTAGGTGAAGGCTTTATATTGCTGGCTGGAGTTTGGGCTTTTATACTGCTGAACAGAGGGTGTGTGTGTGTAAAATGCCCCAGTTATTATATACTGGTGGCTAGAGAGAACAGGTGGTGGTGGGTTAAGATACTCAGGCTTGAACCCTGTACCTTGGATGCAGGTGGCAAGGACTTGAATTCCCTATCCACCACCATTTCTAAAAAAATTGCAGATTTTTGCCTCATATTTGTTCTGGTCCTCATAAAATCTGTGGTTTCTGTATCTACATTTTTCCTTACTAAGTCTGTAGTGCAGTGGTGCACTGGTAGCATTGCTGCCTAACAGCTACAGGTTCTCTGGTTTGATTCTTGGCTGGGGTGCCTTCTGTGTGGTGTCTGCATGTCCTCCCATCTTACAAAGATGTGTCTGGCATTTCTCCCTGCTCTGCTGAAAATGGTCTTTTGTTCCAAGTCAGACTAGTTTCTTGGTTAAATTTTTAGAAATAACAGGCATTTGAATTTCAGACTTCATATTCTTCAGAAAGTATATGGTAACACACAACTGTTTATTCTAGCAGTTGTCTAAGTTTATAACATGGATATTTGAAATTTGTGCCTATTTTTGGGACTGTATTCCCCCATTATTGGCTTTGTCCAGGTATTTCGTGCTAGGGTTGAGTTATCTATGGTGAGAACTGAATTCATTGAATGTTTGGGGGCTGTATCCCCCCCCCCCATTACTGGCTTTGTCCACATGTTTTTTTTGCTAAGAGGTTGAGAGCTATAGTGAGAATTGAATTCACTGAATATGTTTGGGGGCTGTATTCCCCCATTATTGACTTTGTTCAGGTGTTTTGCGATAAGAGGATGACAGCTATGGTGAGAACTGTAAATGGTAGCCATTTAAGTTCGTCTTTCACAAAACAGCTGATTTGGCATAGTGGTATGTTTTTCTGACTGTTTTGCACAGGGTCCCCTGGGTTAAAGACGTGGCAGTGAAATGTATGGTGGTAACACAGCATTTTATTCTAGCAACTTTCCAACATTATACAAGCAATGTTTAAAATGTGTCCCTGGTTTTTGGGCTTTTGTCCCCCCAATAAATGTCGGCTTTTTCCAGATTTCTTGTGCTGCAAAGTTCAGATACAACTGTGTGTCGAGTAGATTTTACAAGGAGCTGAGAGCTGTAGGGGAACAAAACTTTAGTGCTGCTTATTCTGAGTCTGCTTGTATGATTAATAGCACAACAGGAAGTGTACTTGCTTTTGATGCAGATGGCTGTGGTTTCTACTCCCACAATAGATAGATGCATTACTGATACTGTACTGTGTTGTAAAGTGAGTGGATGCTGCAGTCCTTTTTGGCAAAGATACCTAGAGTAGTAACTATGAACCTGTTATCAGTTTGCCATACAGCTCCTATTGCGATATTACTAGCTAATGTATTATTTATTTATTTATTTATTTAAATTTGTTGACCAGGAGTGTCTGACTGGACGTAGGTCCATTTTCAGCGGAGGCCCGGGGAGAAAAGCTCCACAGTTAAAATAAACAGACAGTATATACATTGGATTACACAGTGAATAACAATTTACATAGCAATTACTTACAACATATTTACAGATGAAGAACATAGTACATCAGTAGACAACTAGAATCTTTATCTGTGAAGTGCATACCAGACGTTAACAAATGTTACAAGAAGAAGAAGAGGTTTGTGCTGTATAATAAGTACAGGCTTATGAGCATCTGAGCTTGCTATAATCAAGGTAGTTAGTGGAGTGGAAAGAAAGGTAGTGGTTGGATGGGGTGAATGATATTAGAGTGGGAGTTGCAAGGGCATAGCCAGCATGTTTTTAGTTGCACTTTTAGTAAAGTTTTGAAGTGGGTGCATGATGGTATGGAGGTAATTGTGGGTGGGAGTGAGTTCCATAATTTGGCTATGGCGCAAGAGAATAGTGCTTCACCAGCAGAGCTAATCATTTTTTTTAATGCATGCAACATAGGCAATTTATTCCTCAAGGGCAACAGGCACTTTATTTGTAGATGAATAAACAATGACATATAAAGTTGTTTGCTAGCAGCAACATCTTCATTGTTACAGATTTCTTTAATGTGGAGGTATTTAGATGACTTTTACTACTTCAGAGATTGTGCATATTTACTGATACTGGTGGACTGTAGAAGGTTGAGTAGACTTTTATGATGGAAATGTTCTGAATTGGGTAGTTTTGTCATTGGTGCATGCATTTTGTTTCATTGTTTACTGGAAAAATGTTCAAAACAATAAATTTAAAATGCAGTCTAACAACTGTACTGTATTGTACAAGGAATATAATTTAGTACAATCAGGAAGGTGTATCAAAGAGCACATGTATGTTTCATGTGCAAGGGGCCTATGATTTGAAAACAGCCCACAGTTAATCTTTATCTGCCACTGGCAAAATGTATTTTCTTTGAATGTGGGTTTCAATGCTGTTTCATTGAATGTGAGTTTCAAGGGCAGAGAAATTATTCATAGGACGTATTAATTACTTTACCTTACTAATTTACCTTATTATTACCTTATTAATAATAATACCTTACTTTACCTTATTAATAGGACGTGCTGGAGGGATAGATTCATCACCCAAAGACTCCCTATGCTGTGGAACAAAACAAAATCCCGGTTATGTGAGAGCACCTGCAGCTTTGGCTGTTGGGAGATCGCAGATACACCCCAGGGGTTACCTCAGTGTCACTCGACAGAGACAACAGCAAATAAAAATAATGGGCATAGTCTCTCCAAAGGGTGTGGCGTGCGTAAACAAACTAGGCATGGCTTATAAATATAAATGCCTCGATAGCCTAGCCTATATGAACCTATAAGAAGTTTTAATGCTAAGCCTATTTTCATCGTGAGACTGCGTTGCTTTGTTTAGCAGATGTCTTAGTGTTTGTGCTGTAAAATGCAAAATAAAACTTTCAAATGAAATCCAAATCATCATAGAAATAAAGCAGTATGCACATTAGTGTTTATGGTAAATGGAGTGAAATAGCCAAGTAATGGATCATTGGAATGGCTGCAGGGAGGAGGGCTCCATTCGACCATGATTTTGTGAGGGGGAAGGGCGGCAAACTCAGACAGCCCCAGCTGAACTATACCTCCCAACTGTCCAGATTTTCACAGAATGAATAGATTTTTGCTTCTTATTTTTGGTTTGTTCCTCATAAAATTGGTTTTCTGGAAAATCATTTAGGAATGAAGTCACTATATAATGACACACTGAGTTTCAGACTTCATAACCTTCAGAAAAATGTATGCGAAAGTAAGACCTGTTATTCTATCAACTGTCTTAGTTTATACAAGAGCAATTTTTATTACTGTTTATATGTTCCCCCAATATATTTGGCCTTGTCCAGATTTATTGCATTAACAGGTTGAGAGGTACATGCAAATAAATTGCTTTATAGAATGAGGCATAGCCAAACCTCACAACTGTCCCCGAATTTGGTTCAAAATGTTGCTCTTCCCCTAATAATCCCTCCGCAAAATAGCAATTTTGGAAGAAAACATGGAGGGTTTACAATTAAGAAATAACTGTAATAATCAGTTATAGATTACTTTTATTTTAGAAATGCATGTAGATTCTTTTATTTTGTCAGCTGCTCAAGTTAGCAGTACTAATATTAAAAAAGTGCCCCTTCTTTGACAGGTTCCCAGCTGTATTGTGTTGCTATTTTATATTTTTGCATCACATTTTTGGTCCATTTTTCATAAAATTGTGGGGGGGTTTTTTGGCAAATAAGTGGTAAATCATTAAAGACTGAAGTTAGAAAATAATGAGGCATTTGAGTTTCAGATTTTATATCCTTCAGAAAATTCATACTAATGCAAGACCTACTATTTTATTATCTTTCTAAGTTTATAAGAGCAATATTTAAAAATTGTCCTTATTTTTTGGCCTTTGTCCCACTTCTATGTATTGCTTTGTCCAGATTTCTTGCTCTGAGGTTGAGAGGTATGACACATGTGTCATGGCCATCACAGTCAGCCAGAGACATTTCAAAATGTGACATACTTGTTGCACCCCACTCCCCCATGTAGTGACTCTGGATGTGTCCAAGCAAGGCAAGGATCAGTTATGCAGTGTAAATGTGCAGGGTGTAAATGTGCAGGGTATCCCCCCATCCAAGGTAGATACACGTACTACAGCAGCTTTTCATCTGTTCTTGATTTTGCAGAATGGTCTGGTTTCTGTCATATTTTTGTATTGTTGATTTATGCTTATTACTCAGAAAGTGCCTGTTGCTCTATGTTTTAAGTAGCAATGCTTTAATGACCATCAGGTAAGCTTGTCTGAGATCATAACATGCAAGTAAGCTTTAATAAGCATACTGTAAAAGAATTGCCAACACTGAAAGCCTTTTTGTTGTTGTCATGCAGAGAATACTTAACTAGATAATGTATAAACGTTGGGTATTGAAATGCATATGACAGTATTTGTAATAAAAGACAGGATTACATTATTTTAAGAAGCTCATTAGACTTGTTGGAGACTTCCAGTGATCTCTGAGGGCTTTACCCATAAACTAAACAGAATGCCAATCATGTGTGGTCCATAACCTGTACAGCAATCCTTTAAGCAATGTATCTTGAACTTGTTTCTTGTTTGCTTTTCATTTTTTACTTTGATCATGTTTTCCCCATGAAACAAGTAGATAGTTGTCAGGCAGCAGGTCTTTTTTGGATAAGAAACATTTTTTACAAGTGAGGGCATCACAGAGATTGCTACTTTCAGCATGTTACTTGGTACTTTAATAAAGCTGAATATAAATTATAATTAGAACTGCAGTGCAAGGAGAAGTGGTTTGAGTTGAGTGCTGCTTGTTTTTCTTATACTTGAGTTTGACTGGCATTCCAGTAATGTATTTAAAAAATAATTTATTTTATCATGACTCACAACCTTTTTGTTTCCATCTAGATATTAAGTAAGTTGTCATGCAGCCAACGCATTGAAATATTTTTATTATTTTATACTTCATTTGTCTTGATTGGACTCTCATAATGAGGGGTTGGCACCCAGGGCAGCATATTTAATTAAAGTTAGTTTTTGTGGTTTTGAGCATAGCTCCTCCCCTTTCTAGTGGGCTGCACCCCTTCCCATTGACCCCACTCATTCAGCTATCTCCTGCAGCCCCCCTTTGATTTGAAGTCACCAGCCGCCACTGCTGCAGATCCTTGTTAAAGTGGAAATTCCAGGCTTCCTCACTGAGGTACGTCAGGGGTCAGATCTTCCACATTTAGTTAAAGTGGATACTGCACCTAGAAAAAAGAAAAACGTGTTTCCTCTCCACAGATATCAAATGGTAAGGAGTGGATGGATTTTTCACAGGGCCTGTTTAAGGGGCCTACTCCTACTTCTATTTCTTTTACCATCCATGCAAAGAGACACTTAGATTCCTCTTCTGAGGATGAATAGGCTGAATCAGACTTTGATGAGCACTTCTTGGCCTACCCCTCTCAGATCCACTCACTGGGTCAAGTGGCTTCTGTTGATGAAATACTGTTGAAGAAGTTTCATTTGGGGAACTGTTGTTAATATGATGAAGCATTTTGAATGGGAATTGAAGCAGATTTATGAAGTTCAACAGAGGTACTATAACCTCTTGGAAGTATTCACCCTGGCTGCAGCACCAGTACTGCCTGTTCTGGAGGCTTTCCTTGGTGCCTTTGCATCCACTTCCTCTGCACCAGACTCACAGTCACCAGCCCTTAAAAAGGTCTGATAGATTTTATAAAGTACCCAAAGATTTAAAATGTCTGTACCAAAACCCAGTGGCAGACTCTTCTGTGTTTTCCATGTCTACAGAGAAACCCTGCAAGCTACTTCCTGCTGCAAATGCTCTTTCCTGAGATAAAGACAGCAGAGCAATGGACAGATTGGGGAATAAACATTTATACATCTTCCACTCTTGCCTTTAGAGCTCTGAGTTATCAAATCCAAATAACCAAACATGTACTGTCTGTTCTGGGGAATATAAAGTAAATCATTGCCCTCCTGCAAGGAAACAAACATCTGTGGAGAGGAAACATGTTTTTTTTTTCTTTTTTTAAACAAAAAACTGAGTCTCCTGTATAGGAACAGGCAATTCATGACCAGCTATACCAAAGCCGCTGTTGCAAGAACTCACCTGTTATCCACCCTACTGTACTCCTCCCCAATCCTGACTAATCTTTGCCAAAGTGAAGAAAACAAAATGGCATCTTGCTATAGCAAGATTGCTAAGTTTGCCACTGGCACCTCATGTAGATCCCATCACTGTCTCTCTCTCAAACAGCTCAACTGGCTTGAGTTGCCCCAACTACTACTAATTACACAACTCTTCATAGCCCATAAACTGTACTACCACCCTGACAAAACCCCAGCGCTACAGGAGCTAATACAGCCCTACAACACCACCCATACCTTAAGATCTACAGACCAAAATCTCATAACTGTCATCAAACACAAGAATGAAGCAGGCAAAGCTCTCTTTGCTTGTACAATAGCTAAATTTTGGAACTCACTCCCAAAGCACATAACTTCTACCAGCTCTGTCTCACTATTCAAGAAACTACTTAACACCCACTACTCTACCAATTGGCTGTGCCCTTGTGACCCCCCCAGATTAACTCACTTCTTCACCACTTATCTATTAACTACTTCATTCTTAACAGGGGTGTAGGCAGGATTTTTAGATTTGTACTCAGGGCTCCTAGACTGCTGTCCCCAACAAGCCACACCCACAAGCTACACCCACATCTACACATTGCTGTCCGTGCACTTCCTTAAAATGCTGACCAGGCCACGCCCCTTTCACAATGCTGCTCCCTGAATGATCATTGTCAGCTGTATGCCAGGATGGTAATTACATGCATGATGAAGCAGCTTGAGCATTTCATATCTTCATGGGTCAAAAAACACCTTCTCATTTAAAATTTTGCAGATTTCATTCCAGTGAAGTTGTACCCCACACATACCCAACCACACACGTATACCAGTTAAATAGAAATACCAAGGTACATGCACGTATACCAGCTAAATAGAAATACCAAGGCATTATCAAATAGTTCCAAGTTGCCAGTAAGCACCACATGGCAACACCGAAATAAGAAAAAGAAATGCATAATCATAATAATCTTTTAAAATGGTTTTATAACTAGGAATGCAGACAGTAGTTTAGTGATGCTCTGTTTATTAACATAAAAAAAACTGCAAAAAACAGCTACTTCGACATCTGGGAGCATTTACGCATTTACTGTTGTGTGATTGATATCGGGTATGGATTTCATCGTGGGACGAATTTAGTAAAGTAGTTTGAATGAAATAAACTTGGTGTGACTGTGATGTGAGTTTCCCTCCCATTATGTTAACCATGAATGAATAAACGTTAATGGCTAGCACTAATAAGCACCACCTTTAAATGACAGCAGCAGTGGCAACATGCTATTTACTGAGCATGTTGTAGAACTGTAGTAAAAACTGTGTTTCAAGGAAGTAGCAAACAGGGAGCAGACTGGTATGTGACAGTACAAAAAGAAAACATCTGTTTGCTCTCAGAAGATTGTCAGCTGTAACAACAGTAAGTAAAATCCAAGAACTGATCTGATGTTTTTTATTCACTATATACAGGGCTCCAAAACAATATTCACTAATTTGATGACAGCATTTTCAATACCCAAGTGAACCATGCCCTGTAGCCCTGACAACTGCAAGAACAGCTCAGCTCTCCTTTATTGCTATCAGTGATCTGCACCCTCCTTCATTTTCTGACTCTTTTCCTTGTTTCTGGGCTTACCAGTCCCAATACCTGGCTCATTCCCCCTGACAAAGATTGCCCAGCTAAAGCACACCTAGTCGGTATTTTAAGACAAAATAAACAGAGAACTCCAAAAGCTTGATACCATTGTGTAACATAGTTCTGTATGATAAGGCGGAACAAAAGTGCGCTCAAATGAAGGTTGAGTAAAAGCAGTAAGGAGGATGCAAAGAAAAAACAGTAGCTCAGTAGTTTATCTTTAGAATACATAACACATCATGGAGAAAAATTTGTGGAAAAAATACTGGGGTCAACTGAGGTGCATACGTATAAGTACTATTTATGGTGATGTCAAGTCTACTTACAAAAGAACACTTTTACTCTGGCAACGAGATACCTGGATGGTGAGAGGTTTTGCCATAAGAATTTGGTATGCTTTTCCCCTTAATGAGGAACCGAGCGATATTGCACAAGGCACCTGTTGTTGTATAGGCAATTTTAAATTTAATCAGAATTCAAGGGGGTAGCTAAGCAGACTCGGCATACTCAAATGAATCATTGTTTTCTAAGTATCTCTTTTAAACTTCAACAGTCAAGGAACACAGAATGTTTGGAAATGTGTAAATTAATATCTACAATACAAAAGATGCATGTGTGAAAGGAATACAACTCTAAAAATAGATGTTAATGGGTACACATGGTAAGAACAGTTGAAAAAGACATGTCCACTTCCTAAATGTCTGGGGTAGCATTCTGAGGATTGACCAAGTTTTGAAAATGGTGGTTACTGGGGGCAATGACATTAGGTTTGACTTGAGTACAACAACATACACATTTCTGGCTACACCAGAGCAGCAGAGTATTTAACATTGTAAAGCTTACTAGATATTAAGTCAGTTTTAAAATACAGTAAAGCGTTGACACAATACTCCCATTGATAAATAAACAGAGATCTCTCAGGGTAAGGTACCTGCTATGTCCCAAAAATAAAAAATGTCATCAAGGTAAAATCAATAAAAATATTTTTATACTTGAACAGCAAAAACTTTATTCCATGGGTTGTTAGCGCTTTCGTCTACTCTGGGCTTTCTTCAGACTTTAATAAAACACTTCATCACTTCTGTATTTAAATACATATCAATTAAACAGTTAACCAATGAAAGCCTTTGTATGAATACATACTTGTGATAAAAACATTTCAAATATATGAAACTACTGACTGCTAATGCTGAAAAGGGCTTCAGAGTAACCCTCTCATTAAGGCCATGTCCTTCATCTGCTTTCATTCTGATAATCCATTTACATTCTTTTTCAGTGAAGTTACTAACATTGCCTAATCTCAATGTGGTGTGTATCGATTCAATAACTAAGAACTCAAAAGTGTGTGTGTGGTGCTTCGATATAACATGTGTCTAGCCAGTGCGTGTGTGTCATTCTCCTTGATCGTGCATATAAATGCTCTCTAACTTTTTCTCAATGTACTATCTCGCCATACCGACATAGAGCCTGGCATTGGCATAAATAAACTATGGCTAAATATGTTCAGTCTGCATAATGATCAAAAGTTATTCCTGCCCAGTATGTATGTCAGTAAGTGGTTGATCTTGAAGTCGCCCTTCATAACATAACATGTTCCTCTTTAGATCTATCTAGTCTTCTAGGAAAAAACTGGGGTGAGGACCTACAAGTGCTCTGAGCCTATCATCCATCCAACTGTCCCATCTCTTTCTTCTAATAATGACATTCTTATATATATTATTTTATATGTATATGTACCACTCTTTTTACTTCTAGTAAATAAATGACTATATTCCATGTTCCCTGTTCATAGTTGCTAATCTAAATGTAGTTTCTTCATGCTTGTTTAGTATTAGTCAAATCCTCCAGTCCTGGATTTAAAGTCAGCATCTAAGCCCATCAATCATTCCTGTATGCTGAATCATCGCTTTGTAGGTGAACAGCGGTACTGTGATTCTTAACAATGTTCTTGTGTGGGATGTGGAGGATGCATACTATCACGATGTAAGTATGTGTTCAGTCAATCTGGTGACATGATCTCTCCCCAGTCAGCCTAAGAAAAGATGTGGTGGTGTTGATGTAACTTAAAACTCATCTAAGATAGTAACATCACCATTCCAAAGAAAAACACATCGCCCAGAAAACGTTTATATACTTGAGGTGGTGTGAATAATCATTTCCAAAAAATATAATATATTCCCCCAATAGCTAGGTACAAGGTTTGCATATTGGCACATGCACATGTGCTCGCTAACATCTGAAGTCTGCAGATAATAACCATCACCATATATTCAGTTAGCCAGCCCTCCATGTCTTGCGATCTGCTGGTCGAAATGATATGGTGTGGTAAATGGCCAGGCAAAGCCATTGCTTACTACTGGCTGGTTGGCCATTCTTGGGGTGAGCAACAAAAAAGTCCTGGGTTATATAGACATTCTGCTGAAGCCATGCACTTTACTTTTAGAATACATGGAAATACGCTGCCACGTTATCGTTGCCACATTTGTTCTATGTTGAGAAGCCATTTTTATTTGAACAGCTTACAGATCCCAAAATGGGGCAGCAGGTGCTCAGCTATGTAAGGGAAACCTCTAGGGATGCCACCTCCATCCTCTATGCATGTCATTCTTATAGCTAGTAGCTGCAGCTTCCTTGTCAATAAGTGGACATCGTGGTGAAAGTTTTCTGAATATATTTGCAATAAATGATTAGGTAGGTTATGTATTATTTGTTAAAGTGCAACTCTGAAACTATGCATTTCTGAAGTATATATGTAAATGTAATGCATTTTCTTATATGGAAAACAAACAGTACATATTCATAATTATTACCAGATGCCAGGCAGTTGAGAAGTGTTTGACTGTATGTGCTTTAGTCTTCTCGTCTGCAAACACCTCACACTCGCTCGAGCCTGAATTTAAAGAAAACTGTATTTGCCGAGGAATTGAAGGAAAATTATAAAAGCATGAGGCTCGCGAGTAGTACGCAAGCACTTGGAAATAAAAAAAAAATGCCCTTGTGATTGTGATCAACTGCCAGTGGGACTAGTTCAGTACACTTATACTACTCTGCGATATTTTATTACAAACCAAAAACTTAAAAATAACTTACATTTAGGTACAAATCTCACTCTGACTGCAGGCTCAGTAATACAATATAAAGATAATCCGAAGCAGGTTAAGTGGATCTAATGGAAGATTATTAGACTAACATGTACATTAATATTTGCTATCTATCTCCTACATTCTCACGCTCTCTCTCAAAACTAAAGCTGGAGTCTTGGACCAATCAGCAGCCATTGGTTTGTAGCTAACAGGCTGCTGACTTCACAATCATGGGTCCTACTACAGCCAGCCAGATTCTACCCCCCAATGCAGATAAACTGTACTGAAATGCGTACAGTTAGTATGCCTCCCGACGTCCCTGATTCTTAACAAACAAGGTTTTTCAATTACTTATTTTTCCAAACAATGTTATTCAGAAGGTTTTTTGTTATACTTCACCTATGTAAAAATGTTAAATATGTTCCAATATGATTGTATGGGAATGTACTACTGTTTCTGTTTATATTTTATATGTGGAGCTTTTCTCCCTGGGCCTCCGCTGAAAATGGACCTGTGTCCATTCGGACTTTCCCAGTCATCAAATGTAAAATAAATAAAATAAAAAATAAAAATAAACAACAGGCCATGTCTGTGGTGGCTCAGGCCTCCCATGTGGCTAGGCACAGCATAAAGTGCAGCTGTGATGCAGTAAAAGCTTCCTTCAGAGCAGTAGTTACAGGTTCTGTTATCAGGAAGTGTGCATGCTTATGCTGTCAGAGGATAGGAAGGCAAAACGTTTAAACTCTCCTTTAAACAAGGACCTTTTCTTTCGTCCAGATGCAGATAATCTGTTCAAATATTTACAAGAACAAGGTACAATTATGAAGAACTGTAGACAGATCTTTATCTTTTTGGTACCCAGATACCAGAGGAACTACCCTGCAAAACCCACTTCTTTTGCTCATGGGGATTCTTGGCCTTCTCATAAGGTCAAGAAAATGCCTAGTAAAAGATTCCAAGACAAACCAGATAGATACGGGAGGCCTCCCTATTCAGAAAAGTCTGCCTATTAACCTTTTGTGTCCTCCCTCCTCCAGTTAGTCCATCCCTACCCCTATCCAAAGGCCCATAAATCTTCTTCACTAACCCACAAAACAAGGGAGAGAGGATTTTGCATTCTATTGATGTACATAGACAACTCAAATTCTACTTGGATAAGACCAAGGTTATACACAGATTTGACTAATTGTTTGTCTCTTTCCCAGATTCCAAGTCAGGGAATCCAGTCTCTATGCAAACCATTGCTAACTGGATTTCTAAATCCATTACCTTTTGCTGGCACCATAACTTCAATCCTTTGTCGCCATCAGAGCCTGAAGCAGAGTACTAGTCAGTGCATCAGTAGATCCACACCAGAGAAAGAAGACGTCTAAAGCTGATTATCCCACTGGAGAACTTTTTTTTACCAGTGTCAGAGAAGGTTAATAATTGTCTGAGCTGTGACAAGCAGATACCACACCAGGAATTTCAGTCCTTTTGCGTAGCTTGTTTGGGCCCAAAACACAATGTACCTGTTGACTCTGTGCTCACTTTAAAACTAGGACAATCAAGGATAAGTCTGAGATTCTATCTAAACACCTTAGTGAGTCATTAGGGCCGATGCCTACTATGTCATCTTATGGTCAGACTAATGTTAAGCATAAGAAGAAGCGTTCAAAGCATAGGGTATCCGACAACACTCATTCTCCATCCACCAGTCCACCCAGGCTTGTCATCATTGAAGAAAGTGAGATGCTTTTGCACTCCCTTCCAGTGGCTGAGGTTGTGGCATAGGCCTTTATCGAGACCCATTCGGAGTCCAGAATGTCACCGTGTCCCTCTACTTCTGCACAAGCAGAAGGACATAGCTTGCCATTTGGGTCTGGAGTGCATTGCAGGTTCTGGTTTCTCATGACTGTTTTCCTTCTGTTGAAGGGGAGGGTGGAGTTTCCCATCATCAGGAAATCACCTTGGTTCACCATTTTGGGGTCACATCCACCTGTCTGGACCCTGGCCCTAATGCCGATGTCACAGACAGGCCCAAGCATAAGGCCTCACATAAAAAGACTGCATCCCGCTTGCCCCAGCCAAGGCCTGCTGGCTGACACTCTCAAACTCAGGCCCGTCAGCAGGACCTAGTTAAGCTGGCTAAGGATTTGATTATTATAGTCAGATCTAGACACCTTAGCTTTCCTGGATCTGCTCCTGAATCTTCTCCTGGTAAACAAAAAAGGGAATCCACCCCCCAGAGTCTTCACATTCTTGTAATTCAGAAAATGATGATGAGGAATCCACCTTTGAGGAAGGTTTGTCTATTGCTTCCTATGAGGATTCAGACTCTGACAAGAACCTAGCCTCAACGTTACCCCCTGAGGACTTTTATTTTTTGCAGACCCTGCACACCCTTGAGGGACCACTTCAGATGGGAAGCTCAGGATTCAGGATTACCTTCAATCAAAGTAGAGGGTAAGGGAATTCCTAAAACATCTTGAGCATAAACCTGTTGTCATTCCTCCAGTCTTAGACGTAGTGGACAATATATTGTTGGACTCTTCCTTGCAGCCAGACTCCCTTCCACCAGCTCCTTGAAAGACAGATAGATTTTACAGAGTTCTGGATTCCCATAGGCACCTTTTCAAGACCCCATGAAGTGCATTCTGAAGTGGTGATTCAGGGTCCTACGAGAGCCAAAGCTAGCACTTCTAAAACTCCCCTGCCAATGGACAAAGAAAGTTAAGCCTTGGACAGGTTTGGTAAAAATGTTTACAACTCTGCTACCCTGACTATGAGGGCCTTAAATTGCCAGTTTCGTAGAGTCAAGTATTAGGAGACCCTGTTGGACCAGATGAAGCAAAATCTGGAGGGGATTGAAAATAAGGACCTCTCTAAGGAACTGCTAGACATCTGCAAATGCTGTTCTCAGGTTGCTAAGCACTCCTTGCACTGTGGCTATTAAGCTCTAGAAGCATCTAGCAGGGCAGCAGCTACAGGATCAATTATCAGAAGACATGCCTGGCTGAGGGAACATTCCCTTCCTGAGTATGTAAAATCAAATATTTTGGATGCATCCTTGGGCAAAGACAACCTTTTTGGTCCTAAGTTTGAAGCAGTACTTAAAAGGATGGAAGATAAGGCTAAGTCCATCCAGACTGTCAAGGATTTTCTTCAGATTCAACCACCCTGCTTCAATGAAAGTATTGTACCAAACAGGGGTCCATTCAGGACTCCTAGTTTAAACCAAGACATAGGGGACCATGAAGGGGCAGGAATCAAAGGCTGTACCAGCAGCTGAAACCATGGCAAGCTGACTTTAATGGGCCTACAGGACCCCATTAGCAGGGTCCCAGCAGGAAACAATTATGACTCACTTATGCTCCTTCCTATTCCCCTTCCCTCAATCCCATCCCAACCTCCCTATCTACCTTCCCAGACTAGGAGGACAGTTGTCCCTCTTCTTAAAAATTGGACACACATTACCAAGGATCAGTATTTATTAAAGATTATAAAAACAGGCTACAAACTTAGGTTCAAGCAATCTCCAACTCACTCAGGCTTACCAGGCATTCATCCAAATCAAAAGACGGAAGCCACAAAACAAATTCAGCTACTGCATACCCAAGGTTCTGTGAAACCAGTACACAAAATATTCGAGAGAAAGGGATTTTACTCAAGGCCCTTTCTAGTCCCAAGAAAACAAGGTACCTTGGGACCTATCCTAGAGCTGTCAGAGGTCAACAGATTCATGTGGGTAACAAAATTTAAAATGCTACCCCTTCAAAAACTGTTGAACATGATCTCTTCCCCAATGCCTACATGGTTATCCTAGATATAAAAGATGCATACCTCCACATTCCCATAGGAAAACCTCACAGGAGGTTCTTATGCTTCACAGCAGGTACAAAGCATTATCAGTTTTGTGGTCTGTCCTTTGGCTTGTCTACTGTGCCCAGGGTATTCACGAAGTAGCTTGCTCCAGTAATAACCTTCTGCAGGTCAAGGGGCAGTCATATTTATCCCTACCTAGATAACTGCATCATTCAAACAACAAGTCAAGAAAAACTCATATCAGATTTGTTATACACCCAAGAAGCCCTAACCAGCCTGGTATTCACCATCAATCTCCAAAAGTTTCAGTCCATCCCCACGAAGAGGATTCTGTTTCTGGGGGATTCATTGAACCTTTGTCTTCAAAAAGCTTTTCTTTCTCTAGAGAAATTAATTTTTCTAACATAATATTTCCTCAAACTTCTTCACAAGAACCACCTCATTGCTATGTAGTTCCTTAGAGCCTTGGGTTACATAGCCTGTTGCACTCTCATGATTCCCCTTGCAAGACTCCACTTGAGAAAGCTACAGTGGTACCTCAGAAATGTGTGGTGCCAGCATTCTCACCCCCCTGAACTTTGGGGTAAAGCTTCTTCATTGTCTCAGAAAAGGTATTACCTGGTGGGCACAAGCCTACTCCCACTGTCTGGGCCTTCTTTTCAGGATAATTCCTCAGAACCCAACATTGACCACAAATGCCTTGGACATACCCTGGGGGGCACACTACAACAACTTACAGATGCACGGCAGATAGGAAACCCTATTCAAAAACAAACACATCATCCAACAAGAACTGTTGGCGGTCCAAAAAGGCCTAATCACATTCAAAGACCAGTGGAAACAAGGAGTACTCCTAGTAAAGACAGACAATACCACAGTTATTTGGTACATAAACAGGCATGGGGGGACACATGCTTACCCTCTTTGTTGCCTAACAATGGATCTTTGGAAAACTGCAGTCTCCGTAGGTCTGCACCACATGACTCCATACCTACCAGGAGAAAAAAATCAACTGGTGGACCACCTACGCAGGAGCCTGTCAAACCCTCATGAGTGGCAATGCATTTGGAAGTTTTTCTCAGCATAGCCAGAGAATGGGGTGTGTCAGAGATAGACCATTTTGCCACAAAAGAAAACTTTCAGTTGGAAAAGTTTTGTTCATGGTACAAAACCAAGTCTTCCCATTGGCCAGGTCTATTCCTCTATGTTTTCCCTCCAATACCCTTACTCCCCGGGGTATAACTGAAAATAAGAGAAGTAGGGCTAATGGTCATTCTAATAGCCCCATATTGACCAAAGCAGCACTGGTATCCCCTAATGCTCAGTCTCAGCAAGAAGGAACCATGGCTGCTGCCCCAAGGAGGGAACCATTTCATAGGTTCATAGGTCCATAGGTTGGTACTAGGCTATTGGCCCTAGGGCCTGTACAAGCCTAGCCATAATAATTCCCTGGCTATTTCTTCCCAGAATATTTACTTCCCTGGTCCCCAGTCTAGCAGAGTGACTGACGTGATCCCCGGGGTGAATTTCCTATCTCCCATCCAATCGTCAAGGTTCCTTTTAAAGAGGGCCAAAGAGGCACTCAGCTTGACATGTATGGGCAGTCTATTCCAGAGTATGGGGAGTCTCTGGGTCAGGAACCTATCCCTCCAGCATGTTTTGTTCATTGTGATGACAAGGTTTAGATCCCTGGAGTGTGTGTCTCTGAGGGATTGGGATTTCTTTAAGTGTAGCATGTCCAACATCACTGGGTTTGACATGGCCTTGTATGTTAAGCAGAGATTGCCTCTGAGTAGACAATATGCGACAGAGTATAGCTGGAGTTTTTTTAGACGGTCAGCATAGGGCATCGGCTTTAGGCCTGTGAGGTATTTCTGTGGCCTTTCCAGTTGCTGCAGATGTCTTGTGAGGTACATACCAAAATGGGCATTGTACTCTATAATGGGTCTAATAAGGGATAAGTACAGTGGGACAATGACCTCCTTTTTTCTGAATGAAAAGCTCTTAGTGATGAGGTGTGCCACATAGAAGGATTTCCTAACTGTTGTGGCTATGTGTATTAAAGGTGAGACCACTGTCCACCTGTGTCCCTAAGTCCCTTAGCACACTTTTGGTGTTTAGTGTGCTGCCACTTGTGTGGTAATTCATGGGTACATGTTTTTTCCCAAAGGGGATAACTGTACATTTCTTGGCATTGAGCTTGAACCCATGGCTCTGGCATCAAGCATCTGTTTCTGTAAGGCTCTTTTGTAGAATATCCACATCATTTGGGGATTCAATAATGGCTCCCAGTTTGCAGTCATCTGCGAACTTTGTTAGCCAGAGTTCCTTAGTGCTGACCTGTACTTCAGAGAAGTAGATGCCAAACAAGAGTGGTCCCAGGACTGAACCCTGAGGTACTCCACTTGTCACTTGTCTGGAGCTGGATTTTGAGTCGGCTACCTTTACAGTGTGGGTTGTGTCAGTAAGCCAGTTGGCAACCCATCGAGTGACATAGGGATTAATGCCCAGCTTAGTAAGTTTATCTATGATTCCAGAGTGGGGGATGGTATCGAAGGCCTTGGCATGACCAGATAGGCTGTGTGGATGGCCTTACCCTCGTCCACGGCTCTGGAGATGGATTCAAAAAAGGCAGTCAGGTTGAGGAGACAAAATCGGCCCTTTACGAAACCAAACTGGGTGGGGTCCAGTGTTTGAAGGTTGCCAATGTCTTGTTTATAAGTTTCATAATAATGCATTCCATGGCTTTGCAGATCAGGCTCATCAGACTGATGGGGTGATAATTCCCGGCATCCAAGGTGGATCTCCCCTTGTGGAGTGGGATATCTGTAGCTGTGCGCCACTCATTGGGCACGAAGCCTGAGGTTTTTGCACAGACAAGGGCACCGACATACCCCCCAATCTGAACATTCTCAAACTGACAGCTTGAATGATGTTGATGGTGACATCCCTTGACAAACAGGTCTTGGACAGTCTAAAAGAAGCAAGGAGACCTAGTACAAGAAAACCTTACCCCCCTCAAATGGAATAGATATACTATATGATACAGACAAAATGGACAGAGCACTCTTTACTTTCAGGTTCCTCTGATCCTCTCATAACTTTTTGACAAAGGGCTTTCTCATTCCTCTATTAAGATTCACACTTCAGCCATTTCAGTCTGTCTGCCCACTCAAACCATCTCGTTTCCCACCCACTCATGAAACAGTTCCTGTTAGGGGTTATTTACATTAAACCCCAAAGAAAAGTTCCTGCTTCTCCGTGGGATGTCAGTTTCATTTTGCAGAAGCTCACCCTCCCCCTTTTGAGCCAGCTGCCTCTGCAGACATCAAGTTCTTGACTTGGAAGACAGCCTTTTTTTCTAGCCATTACTTCAGCTAGAAGACTATCAGCACTACAGGCCCCTATGTGTGTAGAACCTTTCTTCACGTTTCACACTGATATTGTCCGTTAGGACCAGACCTTCCTTTATAACTAAACTAAAGACCCATTGCCCTCCTGTCTCCACTAGCAAAAATCATGGAAAAATGTATTCACCACCAACTAATGAATCACTTAACTAAACATAACATTCTATCTCATTGCCAACATGGTTTCAGACCTATCTTCAGCACTTTTCAAAGCTTTTGACATGGTCAATCACCCTCTCCTCCTAAAAATCCTGGAATCACTTGCTATTGAAATGCCATCCAGTGGTTCACCTCCTATCTTTCTAACAGAAAACAAGCAGTCCTCTGGGAGAACAAACTCTCCTCTCTTCTAGGCTCAATTCTTGGACCCCTTCTATTCTCCCTATTCATAAATGACTTACAAGTAGCTATTGCATACAATATGCAGATGATTCCACACTCATTTGCTCTGCTTAATGCCAAAAACAAAACTCCTCCTTTTCAAGCCCACTACCAGATCCCCATTGGACTTCTCTATCTCTTCTATTAACAATACTCTCATATCACCCGACTCTTCTACCAAACTGCTAGGTGTGACGATTGACAACTATCTTACCTTTGATTGTCACATAAATAACACTATTAAAACTGTACATAGAAAACTGGGCTCCCTCTATAGAATTAAAACATTCTTATCCCCAATATTTCTAAATTGACCACCACCTACAATAGTATAGCAAGATTTGTTACTGGTAATCAATTCAGAACTCACCACTGCCTGAACCTACAACACCTTCACTGGCTAGAATTACAAAACATGTTGCTTCTTTCCCAACTTCCCATTATCCCTTATTCTAACCTGAACTCACCAATAACCTTGCAGGTGACTCCCTGTTCTCAAACTCCATTGGTAAACACTGGAACCTATTGCCCTCTGAACTGACTTCTATTCTATCTCCTGTCCTTTTCAAACAAAAACTTAGAATTCACCTTACAAAACACTGGCTATGTCCCTGCCTTAACCCAGACTGAATCCATGTATTCCACTATTCCACTTCCCCCCATCTCTGTGACTTTATGCTGCTCTTTATTGCATCCTATGTAATTGTTACTATGTCAATGTGGAGCTTTTCTCCCCGGGCCTCTGCTGAAAATGGAAATATATCCAGTTAGAAATAAATAAATAAATAAAATGGTTACAGAGATCTCTTTGAACCAGACCATTCGCTTACCTTCCTTCTTTCCTAACCCTCAAAGTAATGGGGAAAAAATCCTTCACTCTCTGGATGTGCATAGACAACTAACTGTGTTATTACCTGGGCAAAAGAAAAAAATGTCAGAAAATCTGAACTGCTTTTTGTGGCCTTGGCTTGTAACTCTAAAGGAAGGCCAGTTTCTAAACAATTTCCAGACAGATCTTCCACTGCATTTTGTTTTGCTACAACCACTGTGGAAAAAAGCTCCCAGACTCTGTTAGATCTCACTCCACCAGGGCTACCGCTATGCCTACTGCCTTTCTAAAAAGGTTGTCACTAAGAACACTTTAGAAGCAGCTACTTGGTCCTGTGTGTATACCTTTGCCGCTATCACCTACTAACCTTTTTCTAGGTCTAGAGCTGGGTTTGCCACTGCAGTTTTGCAGGGTATTCTATCCTTTCCATAAAGTTCTCCAGCCACCCTATTATCAGCTTTGCAAGTTATTCCATCAGTTACAGCAGTGAAACATGAAGAACATGAAGAAAATAGTACAGTTCTACAAACTTACTCTAAATGTAGATATTCGAGTCTGTTCATTGTTGCTGTACTCTTTCCCTCTCTCCCTCCTTCCTCTCTTACCCCAAAAGTTGAGGTTGGCATTTTACTGTCTAGAAACAGGTTGTTCCCCCTCCTCTGTTTGGATTAGGCTCAAGAGTACACATTGTGGTGTCCAGGGGCTAAGGCTGTTAACCTTAGGGACCACCTAGGGGCTGTTCTCTGCTGGGGCAAGAAAGAACCAAGGTTATGGTGCCAGCAGATTCCATTTCTACCTGGACATCTTGATGTTGGTCAGGACATATGCCAGCTCAAGGAAGGATAGGAAATTCTAGGTTAGTTAGGCCAGCCTAGGGCTTCCACAGCAGGAAATCCCATCAGTTAGGATTGCAACAGTGAATGCAGTCAAACATCTACATTTATAGTAAGTTTACACAACTGTAGATGTCCTTCTGTTCACTTGTCACAGTGTTCATAACAGTAGGGAGTTGCTGCCAGCAGCGCCGCCTTCCGGCCAGTATACCAAAGTCTTTGCTTCTGGAGGGTACGTGTGATGTCCCTTGTCAGGGTCATAAACTGATGTAGGGTATAAAGGTGACATCTGCACGCACCCTCCTCTGAATTTTCCTGCAGCAGTGAACACTGGACTCCTGTTCACCATTTCCAAAAACAGATTGTGTTTTCAGATTTTCAGACTACCATTAAAAGTCTCCAAACCAGACAACTGTTTCTACTACTAGTACAGATAAGTGCCCTGATGTTTTTTTTTTATTTGACTTTTATTATTGTTTAATCTTACATGTCAGCTAGAAAGGGGAAGTGTGCTTTTGGGAGACAAATTTCTCACAAGGACGTACACGAGAAGTGCGTTTTTTGCTTAGGCGAGGCCCACGACCATACGTCCTGCCCCATTTGTAAGTCTTTCTTCCCGAAAACTCTTCGTAGCCATCTTGCGGCACTAAAATTGTATTTAGAAAATCAGAGACTCAGACATCT
This sequence comes from Protopterus annectens, assembly GCF_019279795.1. NCBI lineage: Eukaryota > Metazoa > Chordata > Ceratodontiformes > Protopteridae > Protopterus > Protopterus annectens. Next base: position 633,466,423 of record NC_056731.1, read on the forward strand.
TGTGCTTGGTATGGAAGGAATCGTAGGCTTGTCCGAAGAGACGCCGAGGAAGAAGGCCAAGAAAGTTAGGCTGAAATCCCACACTGCACCTCAGGCATATGAGAAGGTTCTTGAGGCTGATGAAAGCCCGGCATCTTCCCAGAGATCTGTTTCCAAGCCAGGCCTGGGAACCTCAATGGAAGCTGAGGTGGTGGAAACCATTAGTACATCTGCTGAGGCTATTCAGCCATCACATCCTGATGGCAGAGAGGAACCATGTCTCAATCAATCAGAGGGCCTTGCTTCTTCACTTCCACCCAGGCAGATGCCTGCTGTGATTCTCTCTCACCAGTTACTCCCTTAAAGAAAAAGCAAAAAGTTAAACACCCTGAAACCCAACCAGTTCCTGGATGGTTAGTTTTCTCTCAACATCTTTTTAAGGCTGTTCTGTCCTTCCAGACACAACAGGCCCCTCCTGCCCCCTCACCTCGATTTTCTTTACAAATATCAGAGGAAGAGTACTCCTCTTCAGATAAATTTATTTCTTATGAATCCCAAATAGAGTCCCCCAAAGATTTCATCACTCCAGAGGAGGAGGACTCCATTACTTCTGAATCTCCAGGGGAAGAAATCACCTTTGGAGACACAATCTCCCTCAGAGGGAGCCTTTTAAATGGCAAGCATCTGAAGTATCTGACACCAAGAAAAGGTATTACGACCTTTTACAAATGGAGCAACCTTCTCCTTCAGCAGTGGCCCCCTTGCTACCTGCCTTCCAGGATGCTTTCTTGGCTGCTTCTCAATCCCCTGATTCTCAACCACCAGCTTCTAAACGACCGGACTGATTCTACAAGGTCCCTCAGGATATTCAATACCTCTTTAGGAACCACCAGCAGACTCTGCAGTTATTGCTGTACACAGTAATCTAAGGTCTAAGGAAGGATATTGTACAGTTGTGTAGGAGCTTAACATAACAGTAGATGACCTACTGATCACTGCTGCAGAATTCTTCCCAACTCTGCCTTCCTTGTTTTCTTGGGATTCCTTCCTGTTCTTTGTGGGCTGGAGGGGGGGGGGGGGCTGCTGTCTTTCTGCCTGTCCCCTATAAGCCAACCGTTTTATTTTGTTACTTAGGCTTCTTCAGCTTAATGGCTTGAAGATAGTCTAAGGTTTTACCCACATATGTCCACTTATGCACCATTATGGCTGTGGGCTTAAGTCATACTTTGGACATGTGGCTCTATGGAAGGTTTTGGCTTTGGTACCCAAGCTGAATGGCCAAGTTACTTGGCAAATAACCCAGCACTTTGGAATACTGCAATAGTGATAAGTAGGACATGTAAAGTTATGGTAAGGACATCTACAGTTGCAGTAAGTTCTTCTACAACTGTACTTTCCAAGACAGAATTAAAAAAAAATACTGTTTTAAAATAGAAACATTTGGAAAAAGACATGTATGTAGATGTAACCAGCATAATGTAATATGCATGTTTTTAAGTAGGGGTTGCAGAAGCTGCAGAGGGAAAGAACAATGCAATTTTCTGGCTGTGTTATCTTCCAGAAGGTGCAGTATGTATGGGTATTAAATCGGGTCTATATCAGAACATCAAAGTATTAAAACTTCGAATGTTCTGATATCGAACACTATTCAGCGAATGCTAAGAACAGCGAAGCTGCAGAACAGTGAATTCTTTCCTCGGGAAAGAATTCGGTTGTCCGTTTCTGTAGCTTCACTATTCTTACTGGTGTGGTGGAAAGTTACGGGTTGGGTTCAGGTAAGTGTGCAATTGTTTGCACGTTAGGGTTAGGGGCGGGTTAAGTGAATTAGGGTTAGGGCGCGGGTTAGGCGTGTGTGCGATAGTGACAGACTTTAGGGTTAGGGGCAGTTTAAGTGAGTTAGGGTTAGGGCGCAGGTTAGGTGAGTGTGCGATAGTGATGGACCTTAGGATTAGGGTTTGGGTTAAGGTAAGTGGGTAGATAGTAGTGCATGTTTAGTTTAGTGGTAGCGTTAGATGTAGGAATTTAAGTGTATGTGTGTGATTGCTGTTTGTTTGATGTGCTTGTGTTGTGTTTGTGTGTTTCGGAGCAGCAAATTTTTTCCATGGGAAAAAATTTGCTGTTCTGAATGTTCGATATTTTCATGTTTAGATGTTTTGGGGCCGATGAAATAGCATTCGCTATTTTCATCTTTCGATAACGTGATATAAACGCATTAAATCAGTAACTGTCACTTGGATATAGTGAATTAATATTTTTATTTTGTATTTTTTGCTTCTCTGACAGCTGAACATCAGCTTCGTCCTGATGTACTTCCTCAGTTTCTTGACTACTTCTCTCGGACCTTATTTGATATATTTAGGGACTGGACAGAAGAGCAAGACATCCCAGTCCAGCTTCATCCTGCTACTGTGAAGAGTTGTTGCATTATTTGCTCTAACCTTAATTCCATCCTTTTGCAGACAATGTGTATGACAGGTGTTCTAAGCAAGTCTTGTAGCCTCTAAATGCTTCCAAAACATGGCAAGAAATTACCTTTGTGATTCATTGTGCCCTTATTTTCCTTTTTTGTCCTGCATTATGACCTGCTGTATTTCATTTACATAGTACTTTTTGCAGTAATATTGACTGTGGTATGGGTTTTCTGTTTAATTTTGAAAACTCTCTCCTCCCCGCAATGAAGGGTCCCCTCATACCTCTGTATAGAATGTAAGTGTACATAATGATGTTAGCCTGTCTAATATGTGGAAGACTTAGAACAAAACATGATATATATGTGTCCATGGGTATATGTGAACTTGCTGAATAGCAACATACTGAAAATCATGGTTCTGAATGGCAAGATACTGAAATGTTAAAATGTTAAAGTCAATACATTTGTTCCCCTACATGTGTAGATAGCTGGCCTTGCCCCCCCCCCCCACCACCAAGGACCTAAGTTAGCGCTTGTTTCCAAGTTTCTCTAATAGAGGAATGATACTGTGTGTTGACTGGCTGTCTACTGGTGCAGTGTACATATGCTATACATGTATGCTTTTAGTAGGTATGCTGAGTTCAACATCATAACATTTCAGTGTATTGGCATTTCATGATTTTGCATGGTGTTATGGCATTCAGTATACCACTAGTGAATACGTTATCACATACCATATACAGAGCTGGATCCAGCACAAGTTGACCTAGGTAGCTGCCTATGGCCTAGTGCTGGTTGGGGGGGGCAGGGTTGGCATTCAGAAATTAAAAAATGCTGTATTTCTCAAGTAAAAATAATGTTTGTTGTATAAAGCAAATGCTTGTTATTTTCCCAGAGATGCTGTTCTCTGTCTAGAGTGCATTTATGTGTATGTCATTTTTGTACAGCTGCATTAGACAACAAGTGAGTGATACAGGTGCAGATTGCATAGGGAGCACGTGTGTGTAATGCCCCAATTGGAGGGGAGGGCACTGTCTAGTTAAGTGACTTGCTCAAAGTCAAGCTGTGAACCTTTAGGAGGCAAGAGCCTTAATCCAGTACACCAACTGCCAGGCCTCCTTTAACACTTTTTGTTTCCTTTTTGTAAGTCACTTGAAGATTACAATCTGTCAGTGTCTGTCATAAAATTAAATAGTTTTGCAGTCCGGATTACAATAGTTTGTCTAACACTTACTGCAGATGAGTAAGGCTAAGCGCTGCTTCCAGTAGTACATGATTTGATTCTGTCAGGCTTCATTTTTCTTCTGTGTGACTTTGCCAAGTTACTTCACCAGACAGTATTCCTGGGCTACTGCTGAAAAGGGACACGTGTCCATTGGGCTGTCCTAGGCTTTTAGCAAATTTATTACACATTTGTTTTTTGAAGTCCTTCACCCTTTAAGTAGACATTACTTCACTGTATTTTATTTGAGGATGAACTCCTCCACATATCTTTTAGTTTAATGGGTTGCCAATTACATATTCACTAAATGTGAGTTTCAAGGGAAGAGAAGGTTGCTGTTTCTCTTGCTAAGCCTGTTTATATTGTGACAGTGTTTTGTTTTGTTTAGAAAATAGCTGTCAGTGTTTTTTTCTGTAAAATTGGACATAGTTTTAAATGAAATCCATATCTCTGTGATATTTGTAAAATTAAACAAGAAAATAGCAAAAATGTACAAGTAAAGTATAGTAAACAAGAAAATAGTTATGCACACTGACATATTTGAACAGTGTTTATGGTAACTGGGGAGTGACAGACAAGTAATGGGATATTGGTATAACTGGTAGTAAACTGATTCAGTGCCTTGCATAGAGACCCACTTGTCTATGATCCAGTTCTGTTGACTCTGGAGGTGTATGCTGCAGCAATTGTTAGCCATTCAAGTAAGTCAGACCTGTACCGACTGATGTCAGATGGGATTGCTGGTCTTTTTTTTTATCACTTGTGAGATGGTGGACTTTAGGGATTACTATTCTTGATAACAGAGAAGACATAGGGAGGTCAGTAATGAGATATAAGTGTTCTGCAAACATGTAAGCCACCTCTTAAAAAGAATATGTTGTATGCAGTAATTTTTCTGATTTTGTATGATGCAGTGTTTATATTGCTCTTAGTTGTGTTTTACTTTATTCATTGTACTAAAGAATGAATTACTACATTAACAGGCCTGGATTGTACAATACAGTCTAAACATGTTACATTTTAGTACTCTAAACATGTCTCATTTTAGTAGATAAACCTGTTGCATTTTAGTAAAATATTTTTGTAGTACTTCTTTACAGCTTCCAGCAACTGCAAAGAGGTTAACATTTGTCAGGTTGTACAGTCTGTATTATTTGAAGTGATAAGCAATACAGTCTGATCTTCAGCATTCAATTATGTAGTTATTCTTGCATCCATCAATCCATCCACAGCCCTTTTTCTCATTTTTGCACATGGGGTTTGGGGTGTCACTTCAACAATGACAATAATCTAGAACCAAGGTTTACACCACTGGGTTGCTAGCCCTGCTGCTGTAGTACTTCCACACCATACACTCACATGTACACTCTCACCAATTTAGAGTTTCCAGTCCACCTACTGCATGTCTTTGAAATGTGGGAGGAAACTGGAGCACCCACAGGAAAACCAGGCAAACACAAGGAGGATATGCAAACTTTGCACAATAGGTACCTCAGCAGAGAATTGAACCAAGGAACCTCTTGTTGTGAGACAACAATGCTATCTGCTGTGCCACAGTGCACTCTGCCACTGTTCTGATGTGTTGTACTATGAAATTTGAAGTAAGAGTTATTAAGAGTAAGAGTAAATGAAATCCAAATCTCTGTAATCATTGTAAAGGTAAAGAAGAAAACAGTATCACGCTGACAGGTTTGAACAGGGTTTATGGTAATGGGAGGAGAGACCCGAGTAATGGGACACTGCAATGGCTGTGGGGGGCAGGGGGTGCCCTGGTCCATTACACTGCCTAGGGCCCCATTTGACTATTATTTGGCTCTGTCCATACATGTGGATCCCTAGTGATATCTGCATTGCTTACTGTACTTATTTCCTTGTTTCACTTGAAAGAAAGTTACTGTTTGTCGTTTTTGCATTTAAGTTACCTCTAACACATTGCACTTAAGTTACCTGGCACTTGCTCACTAAAGCAATTATATAAGTCAGCACTAAAAATTAAAAGCACTACACCCTCACTCCCCATTGGCCCTTGTTTTCAATTATAAAGGAATTCCCAATATTATTCTAGCATGTTCAAAGGTCAGTTGTCAATCTCCTCTCCAGTCCAGCTGGTGAACCTGGGAATCTTGAGGCAATGTTACAACTGCCTCATGTACACAGACAACCCTCTCCTCCTCCCAACAAATTCCAACACATGTGAGAGATGCAACCATATAGCCAAACTGGAGGCTAAGCTCTCTCAACTCAGTACTGGCATAACCAGTCAGGAGGAGAAGGAAACCACACTCACTACAATTCCAGTCTCACATAGACCTACCACGACAGCAAACCAAACACATAAACACACAAAAACATACTCGGAGGCTCTAAATAAAGATCTGCCTAAGCAGCAGAGACCTCCAAAGCAGACACCCAAGCAACTGCTACCCCAAAACAAAACACGTGTAACACATATCTCACAAAGCCAGTGTGCCAGACAGTCACAGCCCTTAAGGCTAAACAACACACCTAATACACTTGTAATAGGTAACTCTATTGTCAGGCACACTGACGTCCCGCTCACCAGGCTGAACAAGGAGAAGGTCACGGCGAGCAGCCTATCGGGCAGTAGGATCCGCCACATAACACAAGCACTCAGGTCACTCCAAGGCAAGTACAAATATGACTCAGTCATTGTCCATGCTGGTGTGAATGACCTGAGACATACCTCCCTGGACTACATGAAAAGAGACATAGAGGAGCTCTCTGAGCATGTAGCCCAGGCCGGTATGACCCTGACCTTGAGTAGCATCTTACCCTCACCAAGAATGATGCCACAATATGAAGACAAGATGATCAATTTCAACAATTGGCTTAAGTACTGGTGTCATTCAAAGGGGATCCAATGCCTGTCAGCCTGGGATGATATGCTCGACAAGCCACGATGCTTCGCTAGGGACGGCTTGCACCTGTCACCCCTGGGCTTTCGGATATTGGCAAAGGCTCTTGCTACCCCATAGTGCCTTTTTTAGGCAAGGCTCAAAAGACAAACCCACCTCCATAAGTATCACAAGGGATAAGAAACTAAGAGTAATGCTACTCAACGCCAGAAGTCTAAACCTCAAGATGCATGCACTTGAAACTCTCCTTAGCATGAAGAACATCGATATCTGTGCAGTAACAGAAACCTGGTTCAGGGCTCCCAAGAGCACCCCAGCACTACCAGGTTATACCTCATACCATGCTTTTTGGCCCCAAAACTTGGACCGAACCACAAAAGGAGGGGGAGTATCGATATTCATCAAAGATACCTACACCTCCAGGTTGGTGGCAAAGCACGAAGCATCAGGGACTATCCATGTGCAACTAACAGTGGGTAAAACTGCCTTCCAGTTTATAGCCTGCTACAGACCACCCTCCCAAACCCAGAACCCCACTCGGCCTTCCTGAGAACACTGGAAAATATGAAGGTCTCTCCAAACACCATTATATTGGGTGACTTCAACTACCCAAACATAGACTGGGAGCATTACTCTAGCTCCAACACCCTAGCCCAAAGGTTCCTAGAATTCATAAACTCAAATGCTATGGAACAACTTGTTACCACTCCCACAAGAGGGGAAAACATACTGGACCTGATCATCACCAACATGGGGACTCTATGCTCCAGACCAGAAGTGTATCCCTCACTGGTAAGATCAGACCATAAACTGATCTCAATGGATATTCACATCCCGACCCCACCCCCTGCCCAGAAAACCACAGTGAAAAACTTCTCTAAAGCAAATTTCACACTCCTCAAACTGAGGTGGAATCCTTCAAAGCCCCCGGGCCTGTGGAAAATACGGCCCAGACCGCAGAATCCTTTATAAATGCATTCTATGAACACCTTCAGGAATGCATGGATCATGCAATCCCAAATAAAACCAAGACCCAATCTTCCAAAGGCAGACGTCCTGTCTGGTGGACCCCAGCCATAAACAAACTATACAATAGAAGGAGGAAGCTACTACATGATAGAGCAAAATCCCAAAAAGGGAAGGCATCTCTGATCAGTATTAGCAAAAAACTAAGGACACTCATAAAATCGTCTAAGGCCAGCTTTGAGAGAAAAATTGACAGGACACTAAGGATATTCACAAGGCTTTCTTTAGTTATGTTAGGAACCTGGGTGGGAATTCCCAGATATGCTCAGAATTAGTCCAAAATGACAAAAAATACACCGAACCCACAGACATTGCCAACATTCTAGCTGACAGATTCAGCGCAAACTCCCCCCCCTCCCCACCAAAAGGGCAAATATCTATCCCAGCAGAGTACTGCCCCCCTGACATCTCAGATGCTCAGGTAAGAGCCGCCCTCTCCAAAGCAAAAAACACAGCATCAATAGGACCAGACGGTGTCCTGGGCTACGTCCTACATGAACTCCAAGAAGAGCTAAACCCAAACATAAAACTACTGTTCAATCTCAGCCTTACTACAGGATATGTACCCAAAGAGTGGCATACAGCAACAGTGGTCCCTCTCCACAAAGGTGGTGCCTCAACGGACCCTGGAAACTATCGCCCCATAAGCCTGACTAGCTTGGTCTGCAAAGCTATGGAAAGGATCATCATGGACCTCATAAATAAAGATATTGGGGACTTACAGACACTGGATCCTACTCAGTTCAGCTTTGTTAAGGGTAGATCCTGCCTCTTAAACCTGGTCAACTTCTTTGAAACAGTCACAAAGGCCATTGACGAAGGGAAGGTGGTCCACACAGCCTACCTGGACCTTACAAAAGCCTTCGATACAATACCCCACTCGGGCATTATAGATAAGCTCACCAGTTTAAATATAAACCCCTATGTCACTAGATGGGTTGCAAACTGGCTCAAGGATAGAACCCACATGGTTAGAATTGCTGGAGCCATGTCAGACTCCAAACCAGTTGCAAGTGGCGTCCCACAAGGCTCAGTCCTGGGACCTCTCTTGTTCAGTATATATTTCTCGGAGGTATAGGCTAACACAGAAGGACTGTGGCTGACCAAGTTCGCAGATGACTGCAAACTGGACGCCATAATCGACTCTCCAGCCGACACAAGCATCCTCCAAAAGGGCCTCATAGAAACAGACAACTGGTGCCAGAGCCATGGCCTCAAGCTAAACGCCAAAAAGTGTATAGTCATCCCCTTTGGCAAAAATAAAGTGCCCACAAATTACCACATAGGTGGTAATCCATTAAGTACAGAAGAAGTAATTAGGGACCTGGGGACCCAAGTTGATAGCAATCTCTCATTTGACAACCACGTGGCCAAAGTGGTTAGAAAAACATTTTATATAGCCCACCTAATCATGAAGGGATTCACATCTAGATTAGGGGAGGTCATCATGCCTCTTTACACATCCCTCATCAGGCCCATAATCGAGTACAATGCCCCTTTTGGGATGTACCTTACCAAACACCTGCAGCAACTGGAAGGACCCCAAAAGTACCTCACCAAGAGGATCAAAGGGCTCAAATAGATGTCATATGCTGCCCGGTTAAAGAAACTCCAGCTCTACTCAGTGGCATACAGCCTGCTCAGAGGTGACCTGTGCCTGACATATAAAGCCATGTCCAACCCGGAATTAAGGGACATGCTGCACCTCAAAAAATCCAAATCCCATCGAGCTACACGCTCGAGAGACTTGAACCTCAGCACTGAAATAAATAGGACATGCTGGGGGACAGATTCATAACCCAGAGGCTCCCTTCACTCTGTAATAAAATCCCAGTCCAGGTTAGGCAGAGTCCCTCATTGACTCTCTTCAAGAGGAATCTTGATGAGTGGATGGGAGATCGTAGGTTTACCCCGGGTATCACTTCTGTGTCACTGTTAGACAGAGGCACAGTATACTAACCTCAAAAAAGGGCATAGCAAAATTAATTTAAAATGGGTGGCGAAAGCCAAACATACTCTGGCTAGGCTGATAAATGCCATAGGGCAGATAGCCTAGTATGAACCTATGAACCTATACATACATCTGCACACCATTATGTGACTTTGGCAAGTAGACTGTTCACAGAAAGTAATACACTGTAGTCTGCTCCCAGACGCCAATTCCATCTTTGATTTTCAGGTAGCTGTTTCAGGTATATTCCAAAAATTGGACTGACTGGGCTGTCACACTTTATATGTACAAGATATTTAGGTAGGTTCCTGTTTATTTTGTCTAAATATCCTAACGAAGAGCTAACTTCCAGGTGTGCTGATGTTCTTCATCTCACATTGCTGCAGTCCTTACTTAGGGTAGTCCGCTGTCCTCGGTCGGCCCGAATACCAAAGTATTAGGCTGACGTCGGTCATGGGCGCTCAGAACTGACATCAGAGCGTCAGGGTATAAAAGCGCATGACCGACGTCATATCCTCAGTCTTTTTTGCCGCATGGTCCGATGCAGAAGCAGCGTTGTGAGTGCCGTTCGGCATTCTGAAATTTTCGAAATCTGAGTTTCAGACCGAAACCAAGTTGGGCTAAGTACCCCGTTGGGGAATATTTTTGTTTTTTCTTGCCTCAGTTAATTCCGGATGTCAGAAAAAGTGAATAATTGTATTTCTTGTGGGAAACAGATACCGCATAGGGATTATCACTCTCTTTGCATTCCTTGTTTGGGACCGGACCACGACGTAGTCGGGTGTCGGTTTTGTGCTAGGTTTAATAAGCGCACTATAAAAAGAAGGTTAGATTGTGCTAGGTTAGTCTTTGGAAAGTGGTATAATTATAATATGCCGTCGGATCCTCCGACGCCCGCTTCCACGAAGAAGCGCAAGGACAAATCCTTGAAACCTAGACAGGTTGATTCGTCCGTTTCGGACGCCGGTCCTGCAGAAGCTACAGTAGAGCAGGGGGCTCCGGCTGAAGTTTCTGTTGAGTCCCAGGGGGAAACTTTGATTTTGCAGGATGTGGCCTCCCAGGAGTCAGGTCAGGCTGAAGGGGCCTCTCAAGTAACTGTTCTCCCTTCTATGCCTAAGGTGGTTAGGCCTTCTGCTTCTATTCCTAAGGCTTCTTCTAAGGGCAGGTCTGTTCTGCCTTCCTCTGGTGTCCCTCCAGGTACTTCAGGGTCTGTGCCTAAAAAGCACATGCTTAAAATGGCAGAAGATTTGATTACTTTAATTAGAGGTTCTATGCCCCCTCCTGATAAGAGGCCCAGGGTGGAGCCAGAGTTGGAAAGTTTGGATCAGGCCTCAGATGACTCAGAGTCTTCTGCTGAAGATATTCTAGATTTTCCTCCTTATTCGGATTCTGATGCAGAGGATTCCACTCCTTCTGCTTCTCCTCCAGAGGATTTTTCATTTTCAGAAACTCTGCATTCCATGAGGGAGCATTTTAAGTGGGAAGGACAGGATTTCTCTGATTCAAGGAAGAGGCTTAGGGAATTCTTGTTTTTACCACAGCATAGAACCTTGGCTATACCTCCTGTTTTGGATGTTGTTCAAGATGTTTTCTCGGAGGCTTCCCTTAATCCAGATTCTTTGCCTCCTGCCAGTTAAACCGGACAGATATTACAGGGTGCCTGAGGCTCATAAATATCTGTATAAGAGTCCTAGGGCGGACCCAGAAACTATTAGTCAGGGGCCTAAGGGTGTTAGAGCCTCTGTTGTAAAGAATCCGGTTCCTCTAGATAAGGAAGCTAGAGCTTTGGATAGATGGGGTAAGAAGGTGTATACCTCTTCTACTTTAGCAATGAGGGCTTTAAATTGCCAGTTTCATATGTTGAAGTATCAGAATTTCCTCCTTTCTCAGCTAAAATCTAAAGTGGATGCTTTGGCAGAGGGCATAGAGTGTAGAGAATTGCAGGATTTAGTACATGTCTCTGAACAGGTGGGTAAGCATTCTTTGCAGTGTGGTTTTGATGCTGTGCAGGCCTCTTCTAGGGTGGCTGCCACTGGTTCAGTTCTTCACAGGCACGCCTGGCTTAAGGATCAGAATTTGTCCGAGCATGTTAAAACTAGAATTCTGGATGCCCCTTTACAGTCTGAAGTTTTGTTTGGTCCCCCTGTGGAGTCGGTTTTGAAGAAAATGGAAGACAAGGCTAAGTCTATGCAGACTGTTAAAGATTTTTTGCAGGTGCAACCTCCAAAGTTTAGTAGAAATTGGCCTACTAAGGGGTGGACCTATCCTTCTTCTGATTCTCTATCTAGGGGTAGATCTAGACGTGGCAGGGGCAGAGCTCACAGTACATTCAGGCCTAGAACTTGGAGTTCGCCTGCACAATCTGCAGGTGAGGGCAGGGGCCAGTCCTTTCGTAAACAGGCCCAATGACCTGCATTTTCAGCTGCCAGATTCTTCTTGCCTGGCAGCTCCTTTGGGAGGAAAGTTAGCACTCTTCAGGCAAAACTGGCTTTTAGTCACCCAGGACAAATGGGTATTGGACATTATAAACCGAGGCTACAAGTTTTATTTCCATACATTGCCTCCTTTCAAAGGCATGCCAGACGTTCCTCCTCGGCAAAGGATAGAGGCTCACAAGCAGATTTCTTTGCTTCTTCAAATAGAGCTATACAGCCAGTTCCTCTGTCAGAAGTGGGACTAGGATTTTATTCTCGCCTGTTTCTAGTACCAAAGAAAGGGAACACGTGGAGACCAATTTTGGATTTATCTATCCTCAACACTTATCTGGACATTCCAAAGTTCAAAATGCTGACGTTACAACAGCTTTTACCTCTGTTGGGAAAAGATCACTGGATGGTAACTCTGGATCTCAAAGAGGCTTATCTTCATGTTCCTATCAGGCCCAGTTGCAGGAGGTACCTGCGTTTTCGGGCTGGAAATTTACATTATCAGTTCTCTGCATTGCCCTTTGGCTTATCTACTGCACCCAGAGTGTTCACAAAGGTTCTGGCTCCAGTGATAGCCTTTTTCAGGTTAAGAGGGATACAGATTTATCCTTATTTGGACGATTGCCTGATTATTGCACAACACAAGGACGAACTTCTTCATCATCTACAGTATGTGATGGTAGTGTTAAGATGCCTAGGGTATTCTGTGAACGAAACAAAGTCCAGTCTAGTACCCTCTCAGGACATGTGCTTTCTGGGTGTGAGACTGAATACAGCTTCCCAGATGGCCTTTTTGACCCCGGACAAGCAAAGAAGCCTTTCTCTTTATTTCCATCAAATGTCTCTACAGTCCAGGCTGACTGCAAGGACAGTCCTTCAAGCCTTGGGGTTCATGGCATCTTGTATTCTGGTGCTTCCCAATGCCAAACTGCATATGAGAAAGCTTCAATGGTATCTCAAAAATGTATGGACACAACACTGCCAAGATCTAGACACTGTCATTCCAATAATACCTTGCATTCAGAAGGAATTTTTGTGGTGGGCTCAGGAATGTCACCTAAACAAGGGACTCTCTGTGACCCGACCAGAGGCGAGTCAGATTTTAACGACAGATGCCTCGGACAAGGCCTGGGGAGCACACCTCAATGGAAAATGGGTGCAAGACACGTGGCCTGTCAGACTTCAACATTTGCATATCAACTTGAAGGAGATGTTAGCAGTTCAATTTGCATTGATGGCTTTCAGGGATTTACTTCATCCAGGACAGGTGTTGATTCAAACAGACAACACTACTGTCATGTGGTACATCAACAAGCAAGGGGGAACCCATTCGTACCCTCTTTGCAGGCAAGCGATGATTTTGTGGGAGACTACTCTCAGTTTACAACTCAATCTTCAGGCAAGGTTTCTACCAGGAGCACAGAACTCCTTAGCAGATGTGTTGAGCAGACAAATTGTGGATCCTCACGAGTGGAAACTGGATCCTCATGTGTTTCAAAAGTTGACAGTGTTATGGGGACTCCAGACATAGATCTGTTCGCTTCTCCACTAAATTACCAGTTGCCAAAGTTTTGCACAAAAATGTTTCATCCTACAGCTTGGAAGGTGGATGCTCTATCATTCAGTTGGAGCAATCGTCATGTCTATGCCTTTCCACCTCTGCCTCTCATTCCCAAGGTACTCCTGAAGGCCAGAATAGACAAGCCATCCATGATTCTGATAGCTCGGATTGGCCTCGACAGCACTGGTACCCACTACTGAGGAGTTTAGTATGGGAGCCTCCATGGCCTCTACCTTTGATTCCGCATCTTTTGTCTCAGGAGGGCAATCACTTCCTCAATGTCAAGATTCAGTCTCTGCATCTCACAGCCTGGCATATTCTGTTCTAGACCCTGGAGGGTCTCAGCTTCCACAGCAAGTTTTGAATGTTATTTTGGAGGCCAGAAGGCCTAGTACAAGGAAAGTTTACGCAGATAAATGGAGGAGATTTTTGCTTTGGAGCAGAGCGAAGGACTTTGATGTTTCCAAGCCTGATTTAAGTGTTTCTCTTCAATATCTTACTGAGTTATTGGACAAGGGTTTGTCTTTCTCCTCGATAAAGGTTCATGCTGCAGCCATTTCGGCGCATTATGACTGTGACCCTCCTTTGTTTTCCCATCCTTTGTTTAAGCAACTTCTTAGAGGGGCAAAGAACATAAGACCCCACGTGAGCTCCTACTCCTGCTTGGGATCTCAATTTTGTGTTGGAAAAACTTGCTCTACAACCTTTTGAGCCTGCAGCTACTGCCGAGTTAAAGTATTTATCATGGAAGACTGCTTTTTTGTTGGCCATTACCTCTGCAAGAAGGGTTTCTGAATTACAGGCCCTTATGGCAGTGGAACCTTTCCTGATTTTTCATAAGGATAGGGTATCTTTGCGTACTAATCCTTCCTTTATGCCTAAAGTGGTTTCTAGTGTGGCCTTGAACCAAACTATTCATTTGCCTACTTTTATGCAAACCCCCAAAATAAAGGGGAGAAGATTTTGCATACTTTGGATATTCACAGACAGTTACGTTATTATTTGAGCAGAACCAAGGGGTTCAGGCAGTCTCAGCAGTTGTTTGTTTCTTTTGCTTTGGGTTCTCAGGGAAACCTGTTTCAAAACAAACTATTTCTAAATGGATTGGGTTTTGTATTTCTTTCTGTTATTCCCATCATGGTAAGGAGGTTCCGCTGGAATCAGACCTCATTCCACTAGAGCTACTGCCACTTCTACTGCCTTTCTAAGGGGGTTAGCTACAAAAGATATTTTGGAAGCAGCCACTTGGAGTTCAGTACATACTTTTTCCAAGCATTACCACCTTCCTCTTTATTCTAAGTCTAGGGCTGGATTTGCCTCTGCTATATTACAGGGCATTTTAGCAGCCCCTAATGCTTTATGATTTTGCCATCCTCCCTTTACCTCTGCTTTGGGATTCTACCCATAAGTAAGGACTGCAGCAATGTGAGATGAAGAACATAGTACAGTTTTGTACCTACCATAAATGTAGATGTTCAAGATCCACATTGCTGCAGTCCAATTTACCCTCCTTCTTCCCTCTGTAGTTTGGCATGGTAATATGGTTTGGGTGATGGTTGTTGTTGGGCATGTTTTGGGAGGTATCCTGTTTTTGGGCTGTGGCCTTTCTTTTTAGGGCCTTCTGACATCTGGGGCAAGAAAAGACTGAGGATATGACGTCGGTCATGCGCTTTTATACCCTGACGCTCTGATGTCAGTTCTGAGCGCCCATGACCGACGTCAGCCTAATACTTTGGTATTCGGGCCGACCGAGGACAGCGGACTACCCTAAGTAAGGACTGCAGCAATGTGGATCTTCGAACATCTACATTTATGGTAGGTACAAAACTGTACTTTTGCAGGCAACATCACCATATACAGCAGTGATAGGTCTTTGGTGCAGTGCCTCATTAGTTGGCTAATGTGGTGATTTCCTGACTACATCTTATGCAGATTTCCTGCACATGTCATTTATTTTATTTTTATTTATTTATTTATTTTACATTTGTTGACCGGGCTAGTCCAGCTGGATATATGTCCATTTTCAGTGGAGGCCCGGGGAGAAAAGCTCCAACGAAATTTACAAATAATGCACAGTAATGGTCAAAAACAAGTTAAAATTATTCAAACGTTAAGACAGAACATAAAATCTTTGGAGAGAGGCAAGTCAAAACAAAGTTACAACATACATTTGCTATACAGATTCTAAAATATAAATTTCTAATATTGAAAAATTAGAAAAAAGTAGTAATAATTTCTTTTTTTTTTTTTTTTTTTACATATCTCTCTAGTATGTTATGTGAGGAGGAATTTAGGAGGGAAGGATACAAGACAGGTTAGTCTGGGTTGTTACAGGAGCAAAGCCAGTGCTTGTTAAGATGTGTCTTTAGCTGTTTTTTAAAGAGTGGAGGACTAGACAAAGATGAGATATCACCACATTTGTCCAGCAGAGTTAGAAAAAAGGCTACCGCCTGCAGAGTTATTGGGTATGGTAGTATTAACCAGTAGTTTGTTTGCAGAGCGTAGCTGTTTCAAGTTATTATAAGGTGTAATGAGGTTGGAGAGAATAGGTGTTTTAGAAGGCTGATAAAGAATTTTGTGAGCAGTTAAGAGCTGTTGATAAGTCAGCCTGTTAGGAAGTTCCAGCCAGCCTAGTTGTTTTAGGTTATGACAGTGATGGGTTCTGAAGAGGGATCCTGTGGCAAATCAGGCGATATTATGGTAGGATGTGCTAAGTTTCTTGAGGTTATATTTAGAGGGATTGGTATAAATAGTGGAAGCATATAGAAGGGTAGAGATAAGGTGAGAACTGGCTAAGGTGGTCCGAGCTTCAGGTGTAAGGAATGATTTAATTCTATAGAGGGAACCAATCTTTTTGTTTATTGTTTTTATTGTGTTGTTTATATGAGAATCAAAATTGAGATTGTTGTCAATAGTTATTCCTAGTAGTTTTGTAGTAGCATCAGGAGAAATCAGGGTGTTATCAGAGGAAGTAATAGAGAAGTTAAGAGAGCTTGATTTGTGTGTAGGAGAGAACAATAGCAACTTTGTTTTCTTTGGGTTGAGGAGAAGGCAAGGGTCAGAGAACCAGTGTTCAACAGTGGAAAATGCTTTTTGGGTAAGTGACTGGAGTTCAGTCTGAGAGGAAGCAGTGCAGATTATAGTGGAATCGTCTGCATATTGTATGCAGGTAGTGTTTGGAATAGCTGACTGGAGGTCATTAATAAATATAGAAAATAGTAGTGGGCCAAGTATAGACCCTTGAGGTACTCCTAAAGAGATAGGAAGGAGAGTCGATAGTGAGTTTTTCCAAAGTACTGCTTGCTGACGATTTTCTAGGTAAGATGTAAACCAGGATAAGGAAGAAGGATGAATTGAGAGAGATTGTAGTATGTGCAGAAGGAGTTTATGATTTACCATGTCGAAAGCTTTTGAAAGATCTATGAAGATGGAAGATGATGGGTTAGTGTTGTTACGGTTGTGATTGATAGTGTTGGTAAAGGAGAGTAATGCAGTAGTAGTACTGTGAGAAGGTCTAAAACCATGTTGACTGTTAGCAAGTAGGTTGTTATGGAGAAGGTGGTTAAGGAGTTGTTTATGGATGCACTTTTCCATGATTTTGGCTTTAGGTGATAGCAATGCTATGGGACGAAAATTAGAGAAGTCATTAGAATTACCCCCTTTGTGTAGTGGGATGATGTGAGATATTTTCCAGATGGAAGGGAAGTTTCCATCCTTTATGGATCTATTAATCAGGATTGAGATGGGGTAGGCAATAGCTTTAGCTGCTATCTGCAGAAATTCTGCAGGAAGTTTGTCTGCAGAGGGTGTGGTGGGTCTAAGTTTCTGGAGTAGGGATAAGATAAACGAGGTAGGTACAGGTTGAAGGGAAAGGGGAAGAAAATCATGTGGAGTAGGAGAGGGTAATTTAGAGATGTCAGGAGGTAAGTGATTTGCTAGAGTTTGGATAGTATTGGTGAAGAAAGAATTGAAGTCATTAGCTATTTGTTTAGGATTGTTTGGATTAGAGTCCTGGGGATTTGGAGTACGTGACTGACCTGGGGATAGAAGATTATTAATACTAGCCCAGAATTTTTTGGGTTCTTTTTTTGTGGTTTGTTGTAGTTGAAAGTAATGTTTTTTTTTGTCAGCCAGGATGGCTTTTTTTGTACTATTTCTAAGCTCTCTGAATTTGTGGTGGTCAGTTAGATTCTTAGTGGAGCGCCATTTATCCCATGATTTGTTTCTGAGAATAATTTTCTGCTTAGTATTGTTGGATAGCCAGGGTGCTGTTTTAGCTTTGGTTCTAATAGTGCGGCTTGGGGCATGGTTGTCTAGTATGGAAAGGAATGTAGAATTAAAGTATTCGACAGCATCATTCAGTGGAAGAAGTTTTAGATGGGACCAATTACATTGTCTTAGTTCAGCGAGAAACTGATCAGAATTGAATTGTTTTTTAGATCTTAGTGTTTTGTAGGTGGTGGGTAAAGCTAGGTTTGATTTGTGCCTAATGATGTAAGTTAGTGAGTGGTCACTTAGGTCATCTGGAAGGATGCCTAATTGATAGGTTTGTTGTGGATTATTAGTAAGAATCCAGTCTAGAATGGTTTCTTTATTGTTGGTTTTATTGGTTCTTGTAGGACTACTAATGAGTTGTTTAAATCCATATAGGTTTATATGGGAGGTGGGGTTAGAACTGTTACAGGTGAACCAATTGATGTTAAAATCTCCTAAGACTATTGTTTCTTGAGGGAGGTTGGTAGAGAGTGAGTTGAGGATATGTTCAAGTGTGTTAATATTGTTTCCAGGAGGGAGATATGCACATATGATATTTATGGCCTTAGTATTATTGACTTGGAGTTTGGAGCTAATTATTTCAGCATTATTATCAAGGTTAAGAGTCAGATTTAAAGTACTAAGTTGGAGTTGTGTTTTGTAGAGAATAGCTACGCCTCCACCTTTTTTGGTAGTGCGATTATGTCTAATGATATTATATCCGGGTGGGCTAATTTCATTGTCTTTGATTGATGGCTTTAGCCATGTTTCAGTTAAGCACAACATATTGAAATGATGGGTTTCAAGGAGGGCATGGATTTGACTAATTTTGTTACAAATACTTCGTATATTGAGATGGGCAATGGAGAGAGAGAGTTGTTGGGTTTGGAAAGAGAGAGAGATGTAGTGTTATCTAGTACTATGGGTGTTTTTGTTTTATTAGGTTGTGGGCCTGGATTAGGATGGATATCTCCATCTAACAAAAGGTTAGGGAAATTGAGGTATTTTGAGTGATGGAGTAAGTAGAAGATGTCCGATATTTTCCTAGGTTTAGGTATACTTAACTTGAAGTGAGTTATTCTATGGTATATGGCATGTAGATAGTTGGGTTTTGTGTTAAGGTTGAAGAGAAAAGGAGAGAGGTGATATATAAGTACTGGTGTACTTAGAGGGGATGAATAAGAAGAGTTCAATGGGTATTCGTATGAGGTTAGGATGTAAGTAATTATAAGAGAAGATAAAAGTGATAAGCTGATGAGCTGTTTGAGGAGTGGTGAAGTGATTGGTATAGCCATTATTGTGTGAATAGAGGATGGGTAAAAGTAGGATATAGTTTGAGGTTTATTGTAGGCAGTAGTAGAAGAGAGAGGATAGGGGAGGAGGTGTAGATAATTAGTGGGTGTGGTGTTCAAAGGAGAGATTTGGGCTGGTTAGTGATGTAAAGTGTTTGATTGGGAGGGATAGTTAGGGGTGTGTCTACTAGCAGTATAAAGGTAGGACCATTGGGGGCGGGTGAGAATTGGAGGCAGGGAAGGGAGCGGAGTGAGCCCGCAGGGCGAACGGAGCGGGTAGAGTTAAGAGTGAGAGCTGTCAAGGAAGACAATGTGTAAAGCAGGAAATAAAAGCAAGTATGTCAAAGGGTAAGTCTGTAAAAGTATGGAATGAGGCTAGAGCGAGAAAAGTAGGGAAGTAAAGAGTTCAAGTGAGGAAAAGGTGCCCTGGGATTTGGGTGGAAGGGCGATAGAATAGTTCAGAGAAAGTAAAACCATAGTAGCAGGTTGGGGCTGTTAGGTAATGAAGTTGGTGGGCAGTTAGAATGCAGAAGGCTAAAGATAGAGCGCCACCTAGTGGATGGTCGCTATGTTACAGGTAAGTGTTCTCTTACAGGAACAGATTGAGAGGAGTTAGATTAAGGAAGTATCACAGAGAGAGAAGGCTGAATAAAGGATTAGCTACAGAGAGCAAGAAGGGAAAAAAAGTGGCAAGGTGGCTGCTGGCTATTCTGGGTGGGAAGCTGGCCTAGCGAGACAGAACCATAAAAGCTGCATAGTGGTATAAGGTACAGGTAGCTGGATATAAACGTACTTTATCAGTCTTAGAAGGGTTGTTTTCAGTGTAACCTTTAGGTGGAATTCAGGATCAGTCAAGTTTCCAAAGCTTCCAGGAGGAATTATTCTGGTTATTCAGTACAGGGATGTACTAGTTCGTTTAGACTAAAGAAAGTAGGATGAGAGAGGAGATAGTAAGCCATTAGTTGAAACAGGGATAAGAAGAGAGGTATATCAGGCACTAGTTAGATATGCAATAGTACAACAGAATAAACCAACACTGTAAAATCACTTGGTAGACACATTACAAAACAGGTACATTTGAGACTCAACAGTTATAAAACTTGCAGAGATAAAAATAAACAGTAGTAGGTACATCTATAGAAAGTCTTTGATTTGTAGTAATAGTCTTTAATTTGTAGGATTAGGCATATGGGATTATTGTGTCCCTGGATGCGTTCCTCGTGGGAAACGCGTATTCAATATAGTTTAGCGTGTAAACCCAAGCTACATATGAGCTATGTTAGGAACACGTGAGGAATAGGCCCGTACAAATCAGTTGTTAGGAATGTAAAGGCTAGCATAAGTATCCTTGTGCAATGCAATAGGTTTGTTAACAGTAGTTTTCAGGATTGTAAGGGCTATCACATATATCAAATGCGATACAGATGAGTTTATAAAATATCAAGTCTGATACATTGCGCGTGTCAGAGTTACCAGCTTCTGAACTATTCGCGATAAAGCAAGTACCATAAGTAGCTAGCTTCATTAACTTTATAGTGCTCTCCAGTAGGATGTACAATTAAAGTCCGACAAAGCACTTTGGACAAGCATAACTTGTTTAGCAATCTCTACCACATGTTTGCGATCCAAGCTACCTAGCGTTGTATGTTTGTTAGCATCTAGTGCTTATAAATCTACAACTCTGCCTGTTTAGTAGCGTCTAGTGTGCAAGCGCTAGCCAGGAACAGGTAATTTACCCCAGCAGCTACTAGTGTTAAAGCGCTACTCAGGAACAGGTAATTAACCCAGGAGAGACTAGATGCTAGGAAAAACAGTGTTCGTATCAATTATCAAAGTCGATAAACCTTACTAGGTTTCACTCATGCTGAGTCGCAATAGTAGCGTGAGTGTTGGCAGGAAGAGTGGAGAATTAAATACAATGCATTCTACAGATAGCTAGTTTTAGAGCATAATATGTATCAAAGTACTAAAAGTTCAACAAACCATAATAGTATTCCACATGGTAAGTCGCTAAGCTAACGTAAGTAGAGGCTACAAGAGCAGTCGATTAAACACGCTGCATTCTACAGAAAACACATTTACAGCATGAAAAGATTTAAAAAAAATATACTGGCTAAGTAAACCTCAAGCTAGAAGCATACACACTCCTCATATGCAGTCGCTAATGTAGTAGAGCATTTCAGCAGCAGTTAATATGGTTACAGTAAACATATACAGATGTTTCGGATTTAACACATATGCTTAGGCAAAACAGAATATCTTAGTTGGATATGCACCTATTAATGGTTCCCATAGAACAACACAATGCTTACTTGTATAATAGGACAGGAGCCCGACGCAGAGAGCACAGCAGCCTGGTAAGAACACAGGGTAAGAAAGGTGGCGTCCCTAAGTGTGGGGCAGATTTAATATTTCAGACAGGATGTTGTAGTGTAGGGGGGTGGGGTAAACTGCAACAGTGGGACAGGGCAGAATACGCGAGAGGGGAGTTAGGTAAAACAAGGGGTGATTACAATAAAGGGAGGAGCACAGAGATAGTAGTAATAGGAGAAGTATGGGGGAAGAGCACTGAGATAATGTGGTAGGTGGGGAGTAGAAGCCCCGGTAGCACGCTGGATAGATGAGAGGCGCAACTAGGGTGAAAGTAGCTGTAGAGGATGGAGGAAAAGAGCAGAGGATAAGCAGAGAATATGGTAGGTATATCAGCTAGGTAGTTGCTAAGAGTGAGAGCTGTCAAGGAAGACAATGTGTAAAGCAGGAAATATAAGCAAGTATGTCAAAGGGTAAGTCTGTAGAAGTATGGAATGAGGCTAGAGCGAGAAAAGTAGGGAAGTAAAGAGTTCAAGTGAGGAAAAGGTGCCCTGGGATTTGGGTGGAAGGGCGATAGAATAGTTCAGAGAAAGTAAAACCGTAGTAGCAGGTTGGGGCTGTTAGGTAATGAAGTTGGTGGGCAGTTAGAATGCAGAAGGCTAAAGATAGATCGCCACCTAGTGGATGGTCGCTATGTTACAGGTAAGTGTTCTCTTACAGGAACAGATTGAGAGGAGTTAGATTAAGGAAGTATCACAGAGAGAGAAGGCTGAATAAAGGATTAGCTACAGAGAGCAAGAAGGGAAAAAAAGTGGCAAGGTGACTGCTGGCTATTCTGGGTGGGTAGCTGGCCTAGCGAGACAGAACCATAAAAGCTGCATAGTGGTATAAGGTACAGGTAGCTGGATATAAACGTACTTTATCAGTCTTAGAAGGGTTGTTTTCAGTGTAACCTTTAGGTGGAATTCAGGATCAGTCAAGTTTCCAAAGCTTCCAGGAGGAATTATTCTGTTTATTCAGTACAGGGATGTACTAGTTCGTTTAGACTAAAGAAAGTAGGATGAGAGAGGAGATAGTAAGCCATTAGTTGAAACAGGGATAAGCAGAGAGGTATATCAGGCACTAGTTAGATATGCAATAGTACAACAGAATAAACCAACACTGTAAAATCACTTGGTAGACACATTACAAAACAGGTACATTTGAGACTCAACAGTTATAAAACTTGCAGAGATAAAAATAAACAGTAGTAGGTACATCTATAGAAAGTCTTTGATTTGTAGTACTAGTCTTTAATTTGTAGGATTAGGCATATGGGATTATTGTGTCCCTGGATGCGTTCCTCGTGGGAAACGCATATTCAATATAGTTTAGCGTGTAAACCCAAGCTACATATGAGCTATGTTAGGAACACGTGAGGAAAAGGCCCGTACAAATCAGTTGTTAGGAATGTAAAGGCTAGCATAAGTATCCTTGTGCGGTGCAATAGGTTTGCTAACAGTAGTTTTCAGGATTGTAAGGGCTATCACATATATCAAATGCGATACAGATGAGTTTATAAAATATCAAGTCTGATACGTTGCGCGTGTCAGAATTACCAGTGTGGAAGTAGTTTTTATGTACATTCTCTTGGCTGTCAACACACCACGTAGTCGCTCTTTCCAGTGTATAGTGTTAGATTAAGCAGATTGTATTGCCTTGCACATACCTCTCAAACTTTTAGTGCAAGAAAGCTGGGCACAGCAAAACAAAACGGGGGGACAAAGGCCCAAAAATGGGACATATTTTAAATATTGCTCTTATAAGCTTAGAAAGTTGCTAGATTAACATACATTTTCTGACGAATTTGAAGTCTGAAACTCAAATGTATGTAATAATTTAGTGACTTCAGTCCTCAGAACATCCTAGCGATTTGGCAGAAAACTACAAATTTTATGAGGAACAGGCCAAAAATATGAACAAAAAATCTGGACATTCTGTGAAAATCTGTACAGTTGAGAGGTATGTGTGCTGATACTCGGCATGAAACACTGCATTCGGCCATTCGCTTATGGGCAGAATATGGTCACCTTTTTACAGTCTGTATTCTGGCATGTCAAAAGTTGCAACTGTTTTGTCAAGAGCAGGTGTGGAGCTGTGGGGATGTGGAACATACTGGCTTTACAAGAGGAAAACGTGGGTAATCATCACTGATTGCCAATAAGTATTCTTCATGATACAGTAGTCCACAAAGGTCAGTGCGGAATTCCCTTTGTGGTACTTTTGAAAGTTAAGACATTTGTATTTGAACAGTTTTACAATGTTTTGTGTTGGCCTGGTATGGCAAAAGTATATACTTGTTTCAGATTTTTAGTAGTGTTTCCACACTTTGAACCTCATATTCCTCTCTCATATTCAATCTCATTTACAGCTCATCTTTCTTTATTCATTATTCTCTGCCTCTTTATGGATCTCAGTAGAATGTACTCTTTCTTTGTAGTATATGAAATGTTAATTTTATTGCTCAACCTTTCTTCCTGACATCATCTTTAAAACAAAATAAAATCAAGCGTATGAAACCCACAGACCAAAAAATGTATTATGCATTGTTATCATAATACAGGGCCCTCAAGGCTTCAATGCAACACTTCAAATTGTAGGCTAAACATAACTTATATGAAACCTGATTCAGTCATGTAGCGATGAACAATAAATAATAGCTAATATATAACATCCTTTCAAAAATCAGAATGAAAATGTTTGAGCAAAACATAAAAATTGAATTTCTCTAAACAGCAACCAAAGTAGTCATGTTAAGAAGAGATCTGGAAAACACATACAATTAATTTTCAAAGCATCTTTTGCTCCCTAGTGCTAGTTTTGAATTATATGTTTATTATGTTCTTTCAGCATTCTGTAGTTATTGCTTTGGCCTAAGCTTGCTGTACAGCTGTTAATATATTGTCTGCAGTTTTATTTCTATTTTTTCTAAGTTGACATTTGTGCATGTAGCGTACACACGTGTTGATGTTCTCATCACTGTCTTCATTTTCTAGACTTGTATCGCTTCTCTGGATCACGTTCCTTACACATTGCTAGTTTCTTCTTCATTTTTCTAGACTTGTATTGCTGTTCTGGATCATGTTCCTTACACATACTCTGCTAGTGTCTTCTTCATTTTCTAGACTTGTATCGCTGCTCTGGATCATGTTCCTTACACATACTCTGCTAGTTTCTTCTTCATTTTCTAGACTTGTATCGCTGTTCTGGATCATGTTCCTTACACATACTCTGCTAGTTTCTTCTTCATTTTCTAGACTTGTATTGCTGTTCTGGATCATGTTCCTTACACATTATTAGTTTCTTCTTCATTTTCTAGACTTGTATTGCTGTTCTGGATCATGTTCCTTACACATTATTAGTTTCTTCTTCATTTTCTAGACTTGTATCGCTTCTCTGGATCATGTTCCTTACACATACTCTGCTAGTTTCTTCTTCATTTTCTAGACTTGTATTGTTGTTCTCGATCATGTTCCTTCCACATACTCTGCTAGTTTCTTTATGCCTTTCTTCCCCCTCTGGGCTGCAGTATTTAATTCTGGCTTGCCACTTGTTCTTCTAGATACCTTACCAAAGTGATTCTGATGTCTGTAGTAACATACAGCTTAAGTAGGGATGGGCATTGTTCCTTATGTGAATGCTATCCATCACAGTATGTACTTTGTGATTTATAACATTTTCTGCTAAATTTTGCAGCAAATCTGTGTTTCTTTTTTGTCTTCTTTCACTTCACTTTTTTTTTTCTTTTAGTTATGTGTCACTATCTTTGCTTATAGAGTATTGATTTTTTTTTAATTTAATCTTTTTTCCTGAATTTCTGGTATGTCAGCGACCTGGCAAATTCCAGCAGGCAGGCTATGGTCATATCTGGCACAACCAGTGCATTTTTCATTAGTCTTCTATTGCCACCTGACTGTATTACTTATGCCTTACTTTCTTTGTTAATACCCGTAAATTAATTTTCTATACATTGTCCTCACCTGGTATACTGTGTTTATGTATCCTCATCTTTATTTTTATCGTGCACTTTTAATTCTGTGTAATCCTTTTGTATACCACCCATCTAGATTGTGTATCCAGTCCCATATCTGTTTTCTTCATCCTTTGTTAAATAGGCTGCCCCCCTCCAAAGTCCAACCTGTCACCCAGCATACTTATTGAATCCCTCCATGAGTCACTGATTATTTTCCTTACCCAATAGCCACCTGTCCTGTCCATTCAATTCCATTCCCAAGGTGCCTTGGTATCCCACATTAACTGCCTCTGTATATCTTCGAAAGTCTGACACACCCTATTTTTTTGCCTGCTCTGAGCCTGTTCTTCCCATACCTTATTCCCTTTATTTTCCACACAAGACTTTTACAAGTATCCTCTGTCCTTCTTATTAGTTTTAATTTGAGGGATGCCGTAATGTGGCCTACCTATGCTAGGCCTATTCTTCTAACTAATCTAGTGTTTTTGGTAAAGGTGGTCTCTAACTTCCTACTTCTCTTATCTAACTGCTTCCTTTATTCTTTCAGGCAGTGCGTACTAGTTCTTTGCAGTATCTCTTTTTTCTGTGGGAATAAGGCTTCATCTATAAATATTTGACCTCTCCAAGCTCCATAGATATCCTTCAATTGTATATACTGTACTTAAGGAGACCGCAGCTCTCTTATTTGGACAAAAAAATGAATCCTGGAACTTCTACTAACTTCTTAAACTCTTCTACTATGTCAGGTAACATTCTTTGCCCATCAGACTGCAGCAACATACAGTCAACAGAAAGTAGGCTTGTACCACATACATCCAGCTCCATCCTACAAATGATTCCTATTTTTTAACAACTTACATTTTATTTTGTTTATATCACCTCCAGTTGGCATACAGTTCCTCTAGGCAGTCCACATTCATGGCACCTTTGTTTTCCTGTACCAGTGGTCCCATTTACTTCTTCTTATTCTTTGTTTCCATTTTTATTACACATGCGTAGGGAACCAGTAATGGCCAGTAACATTTTATTATTGTTGTACTAGGCAGTTCACATTTGTCTGCCTTAGTTCTAGAGTCTATACCATTTTCATTTATCCATTTCTTTTATTTTCACTGTGTTTACATAATCATATTCTTCCTACTCAATTTGAATATCACATTCCCTTAAGTCCCTGTGCTAAAGATATTTTGGGGGCCCTTCTGTCCAACACTACATTGTGTGCCTTTGTTTTGCTTTCTCATATTTACCTCAGCACTAACCTATACTGACCAGCTCAGAATATTTTTACCGTATGATATGAACTGCCTTATCTACACCTCCTGCTTTCACAACTGTCTTTTTGTCTTACTGTTTCTGTTCTCCTGTTAAATATGTACACCGTGACATCCTCCCCTTTTTAATCATTCTTCTGATTTATATGTTTAATTCCCTAAAACATTGCTTTTGTCCTCCCCCTCTTGTGTGCGATTCTGCTAGTATCACCATTTACCTCTCATCTGCTAGAATTATCCATTCAGATTTTTTCCTATTCTTTTCTGTATTGTTTTATGAGTTGTATCAATCTTTAACTTAAGGCCTTTTTGTTGCTTCCATAATTTTGTTATGATTTTTCCCATAGTAGCAGAATTACTTCAGTCAACTCTTCCCTGCCTTTTTTCACAAGCAGCTTATATCAGTCCCCAATAGGTATCTGTCCTCCATGTGTCCCGTATCTTTCCCTTCTGCTCCCTATATTAGCCTGTCACTGCTGCTCTATAGGAGTTTGTTTCCTCTTTGAATAGCAACATGTGGAGTTCAGAGAGGCTTAAGAACAAGGGGCAGCAAGCTCAGACTTTTTCGGTGAGCAGTTACAGGGATTATGCTGCCTAAGGAACAAGACCGAAGGATCAGAGCTATTAGGAGAGAAAATGATGGATTTAGCGTTATGTATATGCAACGAAGTAATTGAAAATGAATGTATTAACAATGGCTGTACAAGAATTTTATATGTTGCTGACAGTTATGGGGCACCTGATAATGACTTTTTACCAAGACTGGAATTAAGTAATGTGCCTGATCTTTACGGACATGATGACTTTGATGTATTTTTGCAATGTATGGACGACATGGTTTCTAATGATGGTTATGCTGTTCCAAAAGTTGTATGTAACACCTTAGGTGATTTTAAAGTATATAATTATTCAGGTAAATCTATACAAATAGCTCACGTGAGTCTACTAGCAAAAGGGTTCACTTTTGTACTTAGGACAGGAAAAGTGGCTGA
The DNA here is from genome assembly GCF_019279795.1 of Protopterus annectens. Taxonomy (NCBI): domain Eukaryota; kingdom Metazoa; phylum Chordata; order Ceratodontiformes; family Protopteridae; genus Protopterus; species Protopterus annectens. The sequence continues at coordinate 633,494,005 of NC_056731.1, forward strand.
TACACTAATAGATTTAAAGCTGTACACACGTAAATTGAATTTAAGTGTTTGGTTTAATAGTGTTGTTATTGATAATCAGGTTACTAGTGCGACATTAAAAAAGCCAAGTACCTTCAACCCCCCCTTTAAATAACACAGTGGGAGTTTTTGAAAAAGTTTGTGAATTAGGCATAAGGGAAATTCTTAACAACAAATGTAGGGATGATAATGACAATTTGAGTAAGGAAGAAAAGCAGCTATTGGCTGATATTTCTAAGGATAAAAATATACGTATCATAAAACCCGATAAGGGTAATAGAGTAATCATCATGGATAAATGGGATTATTGTAATAGTATGGCGACTTTATTGATGGATGGCACCTATCAGGAAGTTCTATGAATGAAATTAATATTTCTTATAGGAGGCTGAATATGTTATTGGATGACATGTTATTTCAGGGGCAGATTAATGAAGCAGAGCATACTTTTTTTTAAAAATGAACATCCCATGGTGTCCAATAGATTTGGAATCAGTAACTACAGAGAGATAAAATTGATCAGTCACAGCTTGAAGTTATGGGAAAGAGTAGTAGAAGCTAGGTTAAGAAGGGAGGTGATGATTAGTGATCAGCAGTATGGTTTCATGCCAGGAAAGAGCACTACAGATGCAATGTTTGCTTTGAGAGTGTTATTGGAGAAATACAGAGAAGGTTAGAAGGAGTTGCATTGTGTCTTTGTAGACTTGGAGAAAGCATATGACAGGGTGCCTAGAGAAGAGTTGTGGTATTGTATGAGGAAGTCGGGAGTGGCAGAGAAGTATGTAAGAGTTGTACAGGATATGTACGAGGGTTGTGTGACAGTGGTAAGGACTGCAGTGGGAGTGACAGATCCGTTTAAGGTGGAGGTGGGATTACATCAAGGATCAGCTCTGAGTCCTTTCTTATTTGCAGTGGTGATGGACAGATTGACAGATGAGATCAGACAGGAGGCCTCGTGGACTATGATGTTTGCAGATGACATTGTGATCTGTAGTGAGAGTAGGAATCAGGTTGAGGAGACTCTGGAGAGGTGGAGATGTGCTCTAGAGAGCAGAGGAGTGAAGGTCAGCAGGGCTAAGACAGAGTATATGTGTGTAAATGAGAGGGAGGGTAGAGGAATGGTGAGGATGCAGGGAGTAGAGTTGGTAAAGGTGGACGAGTTTAAGTACTTGGGATCAACAGTTCAGAGTAATGGTGAATGTGGAAGAGAGGTGAAGAAGAGAGTACAGACAGGGTGGAATGGGTGGAAAAGAGTGTCAGGAGTGATTTGTGACAGACGGGTACCAGTAAGAGTGAAAGGGAAGGTCTACAAGAGGGTAGTGAGACCAGCTATGTTATATGGGTTGGAGACAGTGGCATTGACAAAAAGGCAGGAGTCAGAGCTGGATGTGGCAGAGTTAAAGATGTTAAGATTTGCACTCGGTGTGACTAGGATGGATAGGATTAGGAATCAGTATATTAGAGGGTCAGCTCATGTTGGACAGTTTGGAGACAAAGCAAGAGAGAAGAGATTGTGTTGGTTTGGACATGTGCTGAGGAGGGATGATGGGTATATTGGGAAAAAGATGCTAAGGATGGAGCTGCCAGGTAAGAGGAAAAGAGAAAGGCCTAAGATAAGGTTTATGGACGTGGTGAGAGAGGACATGCAGGCGGTTGGTGTGACAGAGCAAGATGCAGAGGATAGGAAGAAATGGAAAGAGATGATCCGCTGTGGCGACCCCTAAAGGGAAAAGCCGAAAGATGATGATGAATATACATAAGGGTTTAAAACCCCCTAGTTTCAGACCAATAGTTGATGGGAAGTGAGCAAAAACATGTTTTATTTGTAAATATTTGGATTTTTATATGAAAAAAGGTTTGAATGTTTTCCCATACATACATAAGAATTCTTGGCAATTTTTGGCAAATTTAAACCAAATTGAAATTATGAATGATATATTGTTGGTCACCACTGATGTATGTAACCTGTTTTCAGTGATACCCCAGGAAGTAGGTCTGGCATGGTTGGAGATACAGTTGTTAAAACTAACATGTATGACCAAGACCTAGTTAGTGTGTTAGTTACTTTGATGGAAATAGTGTTGAAAAATAAGTACCTGTACTTTGAAGGTCAGTATTACAAGTAGGTTACAGGGGTAGCTATGGGCACCCATATTTGCCAATTATGTCATTTCCTTTTGGGAAAATTAGTTTATTTTCCAAAGTAAATACAAACCTTATATCAGATATTATACAAAGTATTTGGATGACATGTTTTTGTTTTGGACAGGCTCTGAAAATCAATTAGTGGAATTTTTGTTATATGTAAATGAAGACAGTTGAGTTTTTCAAATTCACTCATGAATATAGCCATGACAGAATGACATATTTAGATGTGGACTTGAGGGTTGATCATGAGAATAATAGGTTGGTATCAGGAATTTACAGAAAACCCACTTTCTCAGATTCCTATTTGGATTTTGGGAGTTGGCACCCATGCCATCAAAAATTCTATTGTAAAAGGACAACTGGTGTGGGCTGCAAAATTGGTTACTTATGAAAAGGATTTTGTAGAAGAAACACAGTTTATATTAGGAATGTTTGTTAAAAGGGGTTACCCTTTAGTTTTGTTAAACAAAATTAAAGAAGTAGTTAGGAAACATATGGAAGATGTATACAAGCCAATATTAGATGTTAATTCTACTATCACTTTATCTCAGGATACAACCTATAATGTGACAAATGAAAATAAATGATTGAGTTTCATTTCTACTTTTAACAAGGATTCCATTAGTGATTAGAACGAACTGGGAAATTTTACATCTTGATAAAAACGTGGCTAGCAAGGTAGGTAATGTAGCAAAATTTGTGTACAGAAGGGACAGGTCCTTCAAAAACATATTAGAAATGAGTAACAAGTTTGATGAAGGCACCAATAATAGAACACTAGGGAATTTTAAATGTGGTATGTGCACATATTGTTCCCATGTTATTATAACCAGTGATAGATTCAATTTGAATGGCTTGGATATTTATATCAAAGGGCATTTTATTTGTCAAAGTAAGAATGTTGTTTACATGGCAAAATGTTTGAATTGTCCATTTTTTATATAAGAAATACATGTAGACAGTTTAAAGAAAGAATGTATGAACATCTACTTGACATTAGAAATAGAAAGTTGACCAATGCTCTGACTAGGCATATATAGTCACATAATGACCATACCTTTGGGTTTCTAGTGGTACAGCAAATAGCCACTGATATGCAGGGTAGGGCATTGGCTGCTCATTTGGATATATATATAAACTTAAATGACAACTTAGGTTAAATACCACAAAATATCCTGGCATTAACAAAAATGTTAGTACTATCATTGTGCTTAAAGTGAAAAATATTTTAGGTTGACATTTTTTAATTTTAAATATTCAATTGTATATTATTTTTATTCATTATATTTCTATTAATGGGTTTCAACTCATATATTTGTTAATTGATTATTGTTTTCAATTAGTATTTAAGGGCTGGGTTGTTTAATGTGAATTGTTCTGAGGAAGTCTCTACAACTGAGAGATGAAAGCGCTTAATCATTTGTTACTGCAATAAAGTTTTTTACTGTTTTACAACTGAAATAGTTCTTTCATGCTGTTGGCTGACATCTCCAATCTTCTAGCTTTGATCCCCAAAATAGTGTTTCCAATTTCCCATTTGTTGCTCTCTGCATCTCCCAACAAGTGTTGAGGGCCTCTTTGTATAGTCTTCTTATTTTTTCTGGTGTATAAAAAAATTTGCTCAAGCATTTCCATGCAGATATTTTAAATTTCCACAGTTTGATTACCTGCCTTATTGCAGCACACACCTTGAGTACTCAGGAGTGTAGACCGTGTTTTAATTCAGTTGATGCTCTAAGGTCTGGTACTACTACCCCCCCAGTACATCCATGCTGCCCAACCAAAGTTCAGTTTTCTGAGATATCCATGGTCACTCTTTACTGGCATAGTAGCAGTGATTCACTGCAACAAGCCTCTGTACCATATCAAGGTATCCAGTCTCTCAGAGGTCCATTCACACCAGATACACACACACACACACACACACACACACACACACACACACACACACACACACACACACACACACACACACACACACACACACACCCCATATGGCTGCTAACTGCTCTGGTTTTGATAATTAAAAAAAACAGCCTAAACCATTGGCAGTAAGCAGCCCTCAATCCAGTCCAAAGGGAAGACAGCTGAGCTGGGCTGTAGGTTGCTCTGGATTTCATGGTATTTGGCCATTGCAGTCTAAGCCATTCACACCAAGCAGGCCACAACCCAGTAAAAAGGGGAGGCCATCTGTCCACAGCATAGTCTCAGCACACGACAGTGTACAACCAGCCGTGAGTATCCAGTTGCCATCATCCTGATCTTCTGCTATATCACCTGGAAAAGACATTAAACTGGCTAAACTGGCAATCATTACATGGATCAAAGTCTTGCAGCACGTGTATGATATCAACATTGATGCCAGCCCGTTTAAGCTTATATCTGACATAGCGTTTTGTAGCCAAGTCTTAATGTGTTGTAGAGCACACAGTGATCGCTCTGCAGAGGAAATACTCACTGACATGGTGGGAAGAATTGTTAATGCACTGTTTATATTTGGATAAAACGCTGGGTTCAACTGCTGTAGGAATGAAATGATGGTGGTTGGCAGCTTGTTTCATGCAACCACTGTCCATCTGCCCACCCACTGGTGAAGCTAATTTTTACAGCTGGGCAGACTGGATATGTCAGTCACTTTCTCATCATCTTCCAACAACAACAGCAAGCAACATGTTTGGCACCAGATACTATGCGATGAAGCATGGGCAACATTCTATAAGTTTTAAGTCTTTTATTTCACCTGACATGATCCAGGAATGGAATGAACATGTTCTTTTGATAGTACTTCTCTGGGTCAGCAGCCCCATTGTTGCTTCTTTGAGTCTTTCTTCCACAGATCCTTGCAATACTTTCTTCTACCGTGACTCGGGCTGCCAGCTGTTTGACTTCTTCATAAACTTTATTTTATTTATTTATTTAACATTTGTTTACCGGGAAAGTCTGACTTGGAACAAAGCCAATTTTCAGCAAAGGCTTGGGGTGAAACACTCCAGATGCATGCCTTTGAAATGTGGGAGGAAACTGGAGCACCCAGAGGAAACCCACATGAATGCAGGGAGGACATGCAGACTCCACACATAAGGCACTCCAGCTGAGAATTGAATCAGAGAACCTCATGCTGTGAGGCGACAACGCTACCGCTGAACCACTGTGCCATAAACTCTGAAAAAAGAATTGTCAGCATTTGATCTCATTGCTTGAAGGGTATCAGTGAGAACCTTTGCTTCTTCACAAGCCTAAATCAAGTCAATCTGTTCCTGCTGCAGGCACAGATGAAGTGACTTAGTCATATCAAGCACAAACTCCATTGTCATCAGAGCTACGGTAAAATCAAATCTTGTGTACGAGTACAGATATCTTTCAGCATCTTTGTCGTACTCAGCAATATTCTCTAAAGTGGTGACAAGGATGGCATATTTATTCTTGAAGCTGTGCAGGTAATCAGCCTGACTCATCCACTGGGTGTTGCCAGGTGATTAAAGTGGGGTATTTCTGTCTTCATCTTCATATTCGTACTCACAGGGAAGCTGTGTAAATTCTTTAGTGTGGGCTAAATATGCATTGTGATGTTTAGCAGATGAACAAGGCTCAAATTCTTGCATGCATACCATTAAAATGGCCAGACATATTGCTTCCTCTACCATAGCCCTGTCCTCATATTAGTTCCTTGTCCACACCCGATGCTGTGAGTCTCTGTAGAAAGAGGTCAGATAAGGCTTTTCCTGTGGTGTCACATGCTTCAGCAAATTCAGTGAAGTCTTCATGGACTTCTACATTTCTGTCACTTCTATGAACATAACATAGAGCCAGAGTCACTTGCTCCTTATAGGAGATGTCAGGTGTTCCATCAGAAATTAAAATGAAGAACTTTTCCTCTTTAACTCTACTTAAAATTTCTCTTTGAATCTGTAACCCAATAAGATTAAAACATTTGTTTTGAGTTTGTGCTGAGAGTACAGTGCATTTCACGGACGCTCCCTTAAATGATCAGTGAGTACAGAGTTCACTTCTGTCATGCATTCAAGCACTGCTTTAAAGTTTTCTGTGCAAGTCAGTTTTCTATAAAGAGGCAAATTATGTCTTCCACAGAGTAGAATTATCTGCATGATACATCTCAAGGCCTGAACTGTGTGTGACTGCAATGTCTCATCTTTCTGTGCAGTGCACTGATAAGCTGTTTGCAGCTGGCCAGAGCATACTGCTAGAAATTCCAACTTTGCAAGTACATTTCCAGTGTCCTTTTACTTATGTTGTTCTAGAATCTTCCATTCATTAGACCTATCAGTCATAGTTGTGGAGACCAATACATGCCCACACACTCTTTAGCATTACTGATGACAGAGCATGGACTGCAGAAGATCCCATCCAAACTTAAATTCATGCAGAATCTGTGGACTGAATCTTCTATTTGCTGGCTTCTAGAATACCCCAGGAAATGCTTAGGGAACTCAAAGCTGTCAGGGGATAGCGACTGCATAGTCTTTTTATCGATATCTGTAAGATGACCACATTTGTACAAGCCCTTTTCTGATGGCATCATTCATGCTGTTACAAATTGCAGTATTGGTGGAAGAATATTTGGAGAGTTGAACATGTTCTGTTACAGTACTTGTGTAGTACACCTCCGTCATGGTACATTATTGAAGATCATCTTACTGGAGGATATTGCACATTGTTTTGTCCTGGTCTCGACCCAGCTCTGCTGCTGCAACAAGCACCAACGGTTCCATGACATGCCTACAACACCCAGCTCCGCTGCTGCCACAGGCACTGTCAGTTCTATGACATGCCTACAACACCCAGCTCCACTGCTGCCACAGGCACTGATGGTTCCATGACATACCTACAACACCGAACTCTGCTACTGCCACAGGCACTGACCATTCCATGACATATCTTATAACACCCAGCTCTGCTGCTGCCATAGGCACTAATGGTTCCATGACATGCCTACAACACCCAACTCTGCTGCTGCCACAAGCACTGATGGTTCCATGACATGCCTACAACACCCAGCTCTGCCACTGCCACAGGCACTGATGGTTCCATGACATGCATACAGCACCCAGACCTGCCGCTGCCACAGGCACTGACAGTTCCAAGACATGCCTACAGCACCCAGCTAAGCCACTGCCACAGGTACTGATGGTTCCATGACACCATGACATGCCTACAACACCCTGTTCTGCCACTGCCACAGGCACTGACGGTTCCATGATATGCGTACAACACCCAGCTCTGCCACTGCCACAGGCACTGACAGTTCCATGACATGCCTACAACACCCAGCTCTGCTGCCACAGGCACTGATGGTTCCATGACATGCCTACAACACCCAACTCTGCTGCTGCCACAAGCACTGATGGTTCCATGACATGCCTACAACACCCAGCTCTGCCACTGCCACAGGCACTGATGGTTCCATGACATGCATACAGCACCCAGACCTGCCGCTGCCACAGGCACTGACAGTTCCAAGACATGCCATAGCACCCAGCTAAGCCACTGCCACAGGTACTGATGGTTCCATGACACCATGACATGCCTACAACACCCTGTTCTGCCACTGCCACAGGCACTGACGGTTCCATGATATGAGTACAACACCCAGCTCTGCCACTGCCACAGGCACTGACAGTTCCATGACATGCCTACAACACCCAGCTCTGCTGCCACAGGCACTGATGGTTCCATGACATGCCTACAACACCCAACGCTGCTGCTGCCACAGGCACCAATGGTTCCATAACATTCCTACAACACCTAGCTCTGCCACTGCTACAGGCACTGACGGTTCCATGACATGCCTACAACACTCAGCTCTGCTGCTGCCACAGGCACTGACGGTTCCATGACATGCCTATAACAATCAGACCTGCTTCTGCCACAGGCACTGATGGTTCCATGATATGTCTACAGCACCCAGCTCTGCTGCTGCCACAGGCACTGATGGTTCCATGACATGCCTACAGCACCCAGCTCTGCTGCTGCCGCAGGCACTGATGGTTCCATGACATGCCTAGAACACCCAGCTGTACTGCTGCCACAGGCACTGATGGTTCCATGACATGCCTACAACACCAAGCTCTGCTGCTGCCACAGGCACCAATGGTTCCATGACATTCCTGCAACACCCAGCTCTGCTGCAGCCACAGGCACTGTCAGTTCTATGACATGCCTACAACATCCAGCTCTGCTGCTGCCACAGGCACTGACAGTTCCATGGCATGCCTACAACACCCAGCTCTGCTGCTGCCACAGGCACTGATGGTTCCATGACATGCCTACAACACCCAGCTCTGCTGCTGCCACAGGCACTCATGGTTCCATGACATGCCTACAACACCCAGCTCTGCCACTGCCACAGGCACTCATGGTTCCATGACATGCATACATCACCCAGCCCTGCTGCTGCCACAGGCACTGACAGTTCCAAGACATGCCTACAGCACCAAACTCTGCCACTGCCACAGGCACTGATGGTTCCATGATATGCATACAACACCCAGCTGTACTGCTGCCACAGGCACTGATGGTTCCATGACATGCCTACAACACCCAACTCTGCTACTGCCACAGACACTGACAGTTCCATGACATGCCTACAACACCCAGCTTTACTGCTGCCACAGGCACTGATGGTTCCATGACATGCCTACAACACCCAGCTCTGCCACTGCCACAGGCACTGACAGTTCCATGACATGCCTACAACACCCAGCTCTGCTGCTGCCACAGGCAATGATGGTTCCATGACATGCCTACAACACTCAGATCTGCTTCTGCCACAGGCACTGACGGTTCAATGACATGCCTACAGCACCCAGCTCTGCTGCTGCCGCAGGCACTGATGGTTCCATGACATGCCTACAACACCCAGCTGTGCTGCTGCCACAGGCACTGATGGTTCCATGACATGCCTACAACACCAAGCTCTGCTGCTGCCACAGGCACTGACAGTTCCATGACATGCCTACAACACCCAGTTCTGCTGCTGCCACATTCACCGACAGTTCCATGACATGCCTACAACACCCAGCTCTGCTGCTGCCACAGGCACTGGACAGTTCCATGACATGCCTACAACACAAAGATTAGCTGCTGCCACAGGCACTGATGGTTCCATGACATGCCTACAACACCCATCTCTGCTGCTGCCACAGGCACTGACGGTTCCATGACATGCCTACAACACCAAGCTCTGCTGCTGCTACCACAGGCACCAACAGTTCCATGACATGCTTACAACACCCAGCTCTGCCACTGCCACAGGCACTGATGGTTCCATGACATTCTTACAACACCCAGCTCCACTGTTGCCACAGGCAGTGATGGTTCCATGACATGCCTACAACACCAAGCTCTGCTGCTGCCACAGGCACCGACAGTTCTATGACATGCCTACAACACCCAGATTTGCTGCTGCCACAGGCACTGACAGTTCCATGACATGCCTACAACACCCAGTTGTGCTGCTGCCAGAGGCACTGAAGGTTCTATGACATGCCCAAAATAGTTATTTCTGCATTATGAAAATATTTTAGCAGCTTTCCACAGTCTAAAATCCTTACCCAGTATTGTTCTGTCCTTCTGAAACCACTGCAGACACCATAGGATTCAAAGGCTTTTTGCTTTCCTGCTAAAAAGAACCAGCTTAGTATATGCTGTTGTGCAGTACATGATTGAAACAATCACATGATTACTCCAAGTAAAATAAGTGCAGAGATGTTACCATCCCGATGCTGCATTACTCATTACACAGAGTATAAACAGCTCTACAGTTCTCCACCCAAAGAAGTGCTGCCTACATAGTACAAAGGTAATGACAAATTAGACATGACATAATCACTGCAAAGCTGACAGTATCATGCTTGAAAAATCTTTGTTGCATATGCACTGAACATTTAAAGGATCCTTCCTAAATCCATCCATTACACAGTGCTATGGATGGTAATGGTGATAGTTTCAGTGACAAATGGAATGTGAGAATATGTTCTACTACATACCAAGTGTGCCATGTATTGTTGCCTATCAAAAGGCAAGCCACAATTATAAGGCTAAATGTGGAGCCCTGTACATTGTCATGGTTAACACTTAATGGTCAGTTATGCACAATGGGTTTTAACTTTCTGAGTCTGAAGGCAAGATAAACTTGCTGACAGCTGTGTTGCCTCTTCCTGATGAGCACACTTTGCCTTCCTCTGCTGTGCACCTGGTATTTGTTTTCATTTCGGTGTAAACTCCATTCCTACAACACAAACTCACAATCAGAAATGTACATTTCCTCTGCCTATTAAAGTCAGGGCAATGCATTGCAAACTTAATTTTACAGGAAATATTCCAATGAAAAACTTACTGCCCAAGGGCTCCCTTTTGTCCAGAACTTCATATCAGTACACAAAATCTATGTATATGCCTGTCTTGTGCCCTTCATAGTCATGCAGCATGGAGAAGGCTAGTGGAGCCCAGCTACATCGCAGATTCAGTCGTAGATGAAAATAAGCAGCAGGGCTGCATAAAAAACTACTGGATGCCCAATAAGTACAAGTTCAGCAACTGTATTTTCCTGTATTGGGCCAAGGAAAATGGACAAGATTTCTAGCTACCAGTACATTTAATATTCCAGGCATGTTGAAGCCTAAAGCAGGCTACCTGCCAACATTTCAGTCATGGATTGGTTATCCACAGAAGCTTTAAAACAGTGACAGCAAACTTTTTCCAGCATCAGGTCTGATTAGCAATGGAGAATCTGCAGTCAGCTTACCTGTTTACACAGACATTCACCACAACACCCAACCTAAATACAGTATAATGCAAGACACCACACCAGTCACACAGTGTAATGCAAGATGCCATGATGGCCACACAGTACAATGCAAGACGCCACAATGGCCACACAGTATAATGCAAGATGCCACAACAGGCACAGTATAATGCAAAACACCACAACAGCCACACAGTATAATGCAAGACACCACAATGGACACACAGTATAATGCAAGTCACAACGATGGCCACACAGTATAACAAAAGAGGATGCAACGATGGCCACACAATGTAATGCAAAAAGAACCAAACAAAAAAGGCATGTTTTTCTCTCATTCCTATGTACAAGTATACATTTGTTAAGCCAATAGCAAGAGGGTAGCGAGTTCTAAAACACTTAAATTACAATACTATCTGAGCTTTGAATTTTTATCCTCTGATCAGGCTGCTTCATGTCCAAACCAAAGCAATCTCACCTCTCGGGATTTGTCTCCAAACCATCCAACCTGAGCTGACCCTCTAATATACCTAATCCTGTCCATCCTCGTCACACCCAGTGCAAATCTTAACATCTTTAACTCTGCCACCTCCACCTCTGATTCCTGTCTTTTCATCAGTGTCACCGTCTCCAGCCCATATAACATAGCTGGTCTCAGTACCCTCTTGTAGACCTGCCCATAATTGGTTATAGTATTTTAGGCACGTTTTGCATGATGTTCTTTACTCCTTGAAGGCTTTTTTTGGGCCAAGATGTCAGAGACAGAGATTTTACAATAAACCTGTGTTGGATTCACTGGCTGGTTGTATTTTATATTTTTCATTTGTGGTGTTCGTTTTTTATTTCTATTTATGGCCAGTGATCCACAGTACAACTTGTCGTGTGTTTTTCGTGAGACCATTGGAGATGGCTCACAGATGTCCTTGGTCAGCTTTCTAAATAATGCTTTTGATCGTAATTTACAGTCCAATTATGGGGCTGGTAACATTCAAACTACGTGTACTACATGGGATAAATGGGAAGAAGAAAGAAAAAAATATTGCCATAATCCGTTCAACAATGTGGGAAGAAAGTTACCTTCGTCTTTATCTGAAGAAGAAGAAAGTAAATCTCTTTTTGAACAGTTGGAAAAATGTATTTGGAAAGAGACCTCTACTTTCTTTAATTTGTCCAGTTTGCAAAAAATATTTGGATTTGGACATTACACCTAGAGGGTTGATAGTATTTAAGGATCCGACTCTGCCCTTTGATCTACAAAATGCTTCTGATATACAATTTCATAAACGTTGGGTAGCAGCAGCACACAAGTGCACTTTAGAGTGGGTGAATATCCTGTTAGAGCGTGACAGGGTTAAGCAGAGGAGTTAAAAGATCAGATTAAAAAAGTGTGTAATACTTTGTCAGCAGGCACACATGCCCAAGTGCTTGATGCTTTTTTCAATGACATTAATTTAAAACTAAAAGGCTATGAAAGGGAACAAGCTGAAAGGAAGAAGCGAAAACTACTATGAGATCTCTGTGACTATGAAAATGGGAAGGTGATTATTTCAAAGGTCAATCGGAAGAAGGCTCGCAATCATGTTAAGTTTCAGAGGGCAGAAGACGGTTTTCAAATGAACAACTCCTCGTTTTCAGCATCAGATGGACCTTACAATGAAGAGGCAGAAAACCAAGAGGAATACCCCGTCTTGCCACCAGCACAGCAACTGGAACAACATTATCAAACCTTTCGGAACAATACTAACAACTACAGGGGAGGAAGGCAAGGTAGAAAACGTGTTCATGAACAAGGACATTTTCAAAGGGACTCCTAATCCCAGAGGGGATATAAAAGAGGTAAAAGATAATCTGATACCTCGATTGAGTGAGAGTTATATTGTAAATATTTCTGGACATGTCTTTTCTGATTGTGAACTTGCGGTTTTGAACTGCGGCCTAAAATGTATTCCCAATGTGGTATCTCGTATTTATGACATCAGATGTGATGTGTTTAAATTTAGTAGAAAACTACATCGAAAGCATTTTTTTAGGAAAAGCAGATATAGATGATAATTTGATAAATTGTAATGACAGTGTGAATATGTTGTGTGAAAGCTTTTTTACTTGTGAATCTGACAGTTCATTTAATGCTTATTGTAGGTTAGATATTAGTAATGTTTACACGAAAAGTGTTTTTTTAGCTCCATTTTTAAATGAAGACATAGTTCATTTTTCCAATATGTTGAATTATGCTATTGAAGATGTGTTTAATCATTTTGTTAAAAATAGACAGCATGTTGATTAGAACTTGTCCATTACAGAATGGAAAGCTCTTCAAGCTTTAGGTAAAATGAAGGATGTAATCCTTAAACCATCAGACAAAGGGAATAAGCGTGTCATTATGCATTATACTCAGTATATGGCTATGTTTATTGAACATTTAGAGGACAACATGTTGGCAAATAATGAAGTAATTGCTGGGTATGTTGAGTTATTGCACAAGGGTAATAGACTTGGTTATTTCTCTGTAACTGATATTAAGAAGAACTTTAATATAGATGGATGTAAAATGGCATATTTTTATTGCCTCCCCAAGATTCATAAAAATTTAAATAGCCCACCGGGGAGGTCTATAGTCTCGGGGTGTGAATATTTCACCCATAAACTATGCCTTTTTTACATAGTTATTTAGCACCAGTAGTATATACTTTGCCATCTTATATTCAAGATGTATTTGATTTTTTGCAAAAGATTAATGACATTAAGTGGAACAGTAACATGTATTTCTTTATATTAGATGTTAAAAGCCTCTATACGAACATCAGACATAATTTTGGCATGGAGGCTTTGAGATTTTTTTTAGGTATCTCACCAGTGACAGAATATATAGTAGAATTGGTATTTTTCTGTCTTACACATATCTTTTTTGAGTTTAATAATAATCTTTTTAGGCAGAGACAAGGCACAACAATGGGGGCTGCTTTTGCCCCCATGTATGCTAATCTAAGCATGGGCCTTTTTGAGAATGAATATATCTATAGGAATATGTTTTTTGTCAACATGTTATTAGGTACTACAGGTACATTGATGATTTAATTTTTATAGCTGAGGGGGGACAGGATTTAGTAACAGAATTTGTTAGTTCTCTTTATAATAATAGACATGGTCTGCAATTTGATGGCCTTAATATAGGAATACATATTCCTTTTCTGGATGCAGTCATTGGTATTAGGAATGGTTCTGAACTAATGACGTCAGTGCACAGAAAGTTTGATCAAGGTATATAGTTTGTTCATGGCCATAGTTGTCATCCTATACATACTATGGAAGCACTTCCTTATGGGGAGATGCTTAGAATATCTAGGTTGTGCAATAATATCTATGATTTTAAACAAGAAGTGGGTAGAACTGTAGACATGTTTGTTAAAAGAGGCTACAGTAAAAGCCTAATTGAGAAGATTTGGAAGAAATTATGCAATAATTTTGATAAAAGAAACTGTCATGCTAGTAGACAGTCCTTGGACCATTACAAAATGACTGACAGAGAGCATAAGGAATTTATTTATTTATTTACAACATTTGGATGCTTTAGTTCAAAAGTTGTAGAACAAATAAAATATTATTGGAAGTAGTTGTGTTCTTTGAAAAATGTCTCTACATGGCTTGATGGCAGGTCGGGAATCTCCTATAGAAGGGGCAGGAACATACAAAATTTTATTGTGAGAGGAAGATTTTTGTACCCCGGCTATGAAAATAGATCAGAGGTTGAACATCAGGGGAACCACTTGCTGTAATAAATGCAAAGCTTGTAAATTTGTAGTAGAAAAGTTTCCAAGAATTAATAATATTCCCTTTGAAAATTGGAATAACTTCTCTTGTGATACTGAGGGTGTTGTTTACGCCCTCAGATGCCCTTGCAACTTATTTTATATTGGGGAGACCAAGAGGGCATTCAAAGTGAGATTACTAGAACATGTAAGGGATATTTATAATAAAAAGGAAGAAAGCTCTATAGCAGTACATTTTCAGCAATTTCATGATAGTAATAGTGAGGGGTTACAAGGAACAATTTTAGAGAAAATAAATGTGTCACTTTTTGATGAATGTCGTCTTAAAAAACAGCTTTTAACTAAGGAATCAGTGTATGTTTTGAAATTTAATACTCTGTACCCACATGGGTTAAATGAAGAATTAAATTGGAGAATGCTCATTTAATTGTTTAATTGTTTAATTGTTAATTGGTTATAGTATTTTAGACAAGTTTTGTATGATGTTCTTTACTCCTTGAAGGCTTTTTTTGGGCCGAGACGTCAAAGACAGAGATTTTACAATAAACCTGTGCTGGATTCACTGGCTAGTTGTATTTTATATTTTTCGTTTGTGGGTTTTTTTTTTTTTTTTCCATCATCAGGTCTGATGAGCAATGGAGAATCTGCAGTCAGCTTACATGTTTACACAGACATTCACCAAAACACCGAACCTAAATACAGTATAATGCAAGACACCACAATGGCCACACAGTGTAATGCAAGATGCCATGATGGCCACACAGTACAATGCAAGATGCCACAATGGCCACACAGTATAATGCAAGACACCACAACAGGCACAGTATAATGCAAAACACCACAACAGCCACACAGTATAATGCAAGACACCACAATGGACACACAATATAATGCAAGTCACAATGATGGCCACACAGTATAACAAAAGAGGATGCAATGATGGCCACACAATGTAATGCAAAAAGAACCAAACAAAAAAGGCATGTTTTTCTCTCATTCCTATGTACAAGTATACATTTGTTAAGGCAATAGCAATAGGGTAGCGAGTTCTAAAACACTTAAATTACAATTCTATCCGAGCTTTGAATTTTTATCCTCTGATCAGGCTGCTTCATGTCCAAACCAAAGCAATCTCACCTCTCGGGCTTTGTCTCCAAACTATCCAACTTGAGCTGACCCTCTAATATACCGAGTCCTAATCCTGTCCATCCTTGTCACACCCAATGCAAATTTTAACATCTTTAACTCTGCCACCTCCACCTCTGAGTCCTGTCTTTTCATCAGTGTCACCGTCTCCAGCCCATATAGCATAGCTGGTCTCACTACCCTCTTGTAGACCTGCCCTTTCAGTCTTAGTGGTGCCCATCTGTCACAAATCACTCCTGACACTCTTCTCCACCCTGCCTGTACTCTCTTCTTCACCTCTCTTCCACATTCACCATTACTCTGAACTGTTGCCTGAGTAGCGAGATTGCATTCGTTTGGACATTTGCTGAGGAGGGATGCTGGGTAAATTGGGAAAAAGATGCTAAGGATGGCGCTGTCAAGTAAGAGGAAAAAAAGGAAGGCCTAAGATAAGGTTTATAGATGTGGTGAGAGAGGACATGCAGGTAGTTGGTGTGACAGATCAAGGTGCAGAGGACAGGAAGAAATGGAAACAGATGATCCACTGTGGCAACCCCTAATGGGGAACATCCAAAAGAAGAAGAAGAAGCTCTGGCTACTTCATGTTACAAGTATAACTTCAGATAATTCTCCACAACTGATGTATTTGTATAATTTTCAGTTTTCAGTTACTGAGACATGGTTTAAAGTGTAGAGCACACTCCACAGTGCAGGGCTACAGTACCTTCAACACATTTAGATCAGCTACTGTACAGACACAGAGTAAAGGTGGAGGTGTTTCACTGTATGTCAAATTGAAACAAATCTCAAGGCTGATCAAACAAGATATGCTTAATATGTTTTTATGTGTCCAAAAGGCCATAGTAAAGTCCCATACTGTACCCTTGCAAACTGAAGGTCCAACTATTATCACCCAGGAACCTGTAACACATACTTTACTGGATCTCTTCACCACACAACTCATAACATAAGTAGATGTAATCACCACTAGCATGGAAGAACGCTGCACCCACCCTACCGTAGTGTCCTCTCTGGTGAGGTCAAACCATTTAAGGTAAACCTCCTACTATTAAGGGATAATCTGACAACATGTCAAGCCCCCCACCCCCAGACCCTGAGGACACTGCTGAATATGCTGATTTGTTAAGAGACCCTGTGCAGCCATGTTAATAGAGTAATAGATACAGCTCTGCTTACCAGGAATAAGCACAAAACTAAATAAAAAAGCCATCCTGGTGGCATGCTGCATAACAAAAAGGAAGATAGTCATGGCAAAAATTGTAGAAAAAAAATGTCAGCCTCCCACTACTGTACTCTCATGGTGAATGTGGAAGAGAGGTGAAGAAGAGAGTACAGGCAGGGTGGAGAAGAGTGTCAGGAGTGATTTGTGACCGATGGGTACCACTAGGAGAAATGGCCCAAGACGCGAGACTCCTGTAAATGATCTGCTAACTACTATTTGTCAGCACATAAACATAAAAGAAATGAAATTGCACTACAATCATGAATTCATCTGCCATGGTTAACAATAAAAGAGCTACACAGTGCTTTATGACTGGTGTAATAAAGGCACCTGCAATGTACACTGCCCTAGTACTGGTTTGACC